>NC_065448.1:58186478-58396478 GCF_917563875.1 Diabrotica virgifera virgifera
AAGCTGTTATTTTTAATTAATAACAATGAGCGGTTAGATCGTATTGACTCGGTTGTAAATGTGAGTGCGAGTAAGATGCACGATTGGACTGCTGGAATGGCTTCTCTCTCGCACTCAGCATTTACAGATGCCGCACACGTGCATGGCGCTTATTATTATTACTTAAAAATAACAGCTTAGTAATAAAATGATGACAAAAATTTTTTCAGGATTTTGTAGGGGGGGCTTTAAACTTTGATTTAGTCGTATATTGACTTTCATAATAATAACTTTTAACCGAGTTATTAAGCCTTGAAAATAGCCATTTTTCGTTTTTTTCAATTTTAAATTGCTTATAAGTCGAAAACGATCAACTTTAGAGAAAAATGATAAGAGATCTTTTTTGTCCAGAATGGTCCAAAAAATTAAAGAAAAAATTGTGCGGGCCAAAAATATTGATTTTTGCAATTTGATTAAAAAAAATTGTTAAAAAAAAATTGGCCCACTTTTCGCGTGGGCGACTTCTTGAACCTTATTCTGGGATGTCTCACGAATGTGATTATGCAAAAAAATCTCATGGGAATATTTTTCCCTTCGAACCCGCCGTTTTCGCCTTGTTTATTTGGTATTGAAGCTTATTAGGTGTGAAATATTCAGCGGTAAACTTACATTCTGCTCCTGAAGTCTAGCAATTAGTGCTTTCGTATGGTATTTATAAGTTCACAATTAAAGATTATATGATTTAAATCTGCAGTAGAGTAGTTTTCACATGAACAGAGAGAGTTGACACGCATTCCTATTTTAGCTAAATGTACAGGAAAATTGCCATGGTTTAATCTTAAGCGACTTACGGATGTGGAATAAAATCGAGTAACGTGATAATCAAATATATGTGGGATATTTTGCGGAAGTTGTGGGTATATGTAAGTGTATGGATTCCTCGAAATTTGTACAAACTTAAGCCAAATAGCTTCCCATTTCTTTCTTAATTTTTTATGGAATTCTGGAATGTAATCGCTGGAGATTGTTAAATCTACTATTTCATTTAAAGTTGCTAAATTCTTTGCCATTTCATCCACTATCCCATTTTCTTTGATTCCGGCATGCCCTTTTACCCAGATAAAGACCAAGTCACTGCTATTATTTTTAAATCGAGCGATTGTCCTTTTAATATGGCATAACAACACATTGTTGTGTTTTTTGGTTATTGGTTGTGATATTGCCTCAAGGGCAGATAAAGAATCTGATAGAATATCCTTGTCTCCAAAGTTCAATTCAACCGCGTAAGTTAGAGCTCTTTCAATGGCATAAAGTTCGGCAGTCTAAAAGAATTACCACTTTTTATATTAGAAACATAATAAGCGCTACCTACACTTTTACATGTTTTTGAACCATCTGTATAGATGTATTTATAATTAGAAAATTCAGATAAAATTAATTTTTATAATTTTATTCTATTGGCATGGTAAGTTTCTGTATGTAGGTTTTATGATCTTTGGAAAGATTGCGATTTCCTCAATAGAAAGATTATATATATGGGTAATATTTATTTAGTGTTAATGCTAAAGTTGTTAGTTTCTAGATAAGCATCTGTAAGAGGGGGAGAAGTTTTAATTCTCCAATAAACGGGCATATGTGTTTGATCGAGACGCGGGTGAACAGTAATCAAACAGTAACTTAGCTAAGATTTTTTATAAACTTGTAATATTGTCTGTATCATTATGACCCCTCTCATATTTACCTTAAACCAGCAACCTAAAACATACAGTCCACACCACAATATAAGAAATTATATTAATTTATCGTGTAGTAATTTAAAATGTAGTTTTTATCGTGAACTGAAGTTTTATAACAGTGTACCAATAAAACTTATTGGATATTCTTACTCGTTAAAGCAATTTGTATACTTACCGAAACAACCCACTCTAAATTCAAACTCTATCCCTTCCTTCGAGAACTTGTGTAATAAACACTCATTGATAATTCGCCTACCATTGCGAGTGTAATTGCAAAACCGTGCCTCATATTCCAACTAGTTATTGTAGCATTTGATGGCTTATCTTATGCTGTAATGAAGCACTTGCTGAGAATTTCCACTACAATGAATAAGCACCCTTAGCATTGGTGTATAAATGAAGTTAAGGGTGCTGCATTTTGCTTAATAGGCCAATTTAAGCAATTCTTAATGGATTAAGGACGTAATGTAAATGTTATTGTAATTAGAGATATGACTTTAACTACATACTTTGGAAAATGTAATATACAATACCGGTTTGCATATCAAACGGAAGAATAAAAGCAATTGTGTTTTTTGTATAAACAACTTTATAGGTCTGGATTCTGGATCCCGCGTACCAAAAAAAAGTTGACTAATAGCAAGCTGAAAATGTGTTAATAACTTAACGGTGTCTAGTCGGACAAACTTTGATGTACGGGATCATTGGAACATGGGAAGTTTTAAAATTTTGGAACGGGAGCGTTCAAGTATTACGTAACCCGATTTTGGAAGATTTTTGACCCTCCTTCCCCCTACGTAACGCACTGTAATGGGCGTTTAACTATTACGTAACGCAATTTTTGAAGATTGTTGACCCCCCTCCCCCCAACCTGCGTTACGTAATACTTGAACGCTCCCAACGTCAGATTAGGAAAACGTCCTATGTATTTTGTCGGACAGAATATTAAATTGATTTGTTACCCTTTCATTAATAACCATCATGATTCCTGTCATTTGACATGTTCTTTGTATTCCACTCATTAAACTGCTAAGTTGGTGATAAACACCAGTCTGATTTTTGCATGAGAGTTTAATGAAAGGGGTAATAAATTCATTGGAGGTTCTGTCCGACAAAATACATGGAACATTTTCATACTCTGACATTCCAGACTTTTAACCTATTCCAGTGTTCCCATACATCAAAGTCTGTCCTGCTGGGATCCACGCCTACTACATCGATATCATACTAGAGATAGCGAATTCAGTAACACAGATTCAGTTAAAAATGTTATCATTTTTTACATAAAATATAATTAAAATTAATTGTGCAAACAAAATAAGAAAACCATTCCTTTTTCTATACTTTCTTGTCAGACTCCTATATGATCAGTATCCACTAGACCAGAAGTTCTAAGAGTAGTGATAGATTAACCTTAAATACCGTTCCAAAGTACAGTGGAACCCCGATAAGTCGGCCCCAGATAACCAGGATATCCGGCTAACCCGGAGCGATTTTCATCACAAAAAACACACATTTTTTCATTTTGACTGAGTTTTTTTACCAATAATACTATATACAACTGTACGAAAGGACATCGCACACATCTTATGGAAAATATAATGTCACTCAAATTCAATAAAATTTATACGAATAGATTCGTTTTAAATTAACGGTCAAATCTTATCATTGCGCCAACTCCATATTTTCAATAATAAGAGCAGAAATTTATATAAATAAATCTAAAATCAAATCGATACATACACAAGTTAAAAAAAAATATTTTATAATACCCAAATTGTTGGTACTACATAAATCAGCGGATTAGTTTTACTAATCCGCTTAGGCCCAGCGGGGTTTAAGCTCTTTTGAATAGCACCCAGAGCAATAGTGATTGTAACTGACACTTTTACTGACTAAAAAATTTGATTTCGATAAACTTTAATTGCAATTTGCGCCATAATTAACCATAATTAAGAGTTGGCGCAATGATAAGATTTGACCGTTAATTTAAAACGAATCTATTCGTATAAATTTTATTGAATTTGAGTGACATTATATTTTCCATAAGATGTGTGCGATGTCCTTTAGATGTAGCTACTGTGCATTCATATGTATTTCAATTATAATGCAGGTTTTTGCAGTTATAATGTGTATTTGTTTATTATTTATATGTATTTTACTAATTTTTATCATATTCTTCGGCTAATCTGGATTTTCGATAACCCGGATCGGCCGAGGTCCCGATTAATCCGACGTAGCGAGGTTCCACTGTAGTGATTTTGCCATTCTACAAAGACTAAAAAACCGCATATTATATTAAATTATATTAAATTGAACTAGAAGCCACTCGTACCCTAAACCATAAATCAATAGAAATTATTCCAAAAGGTCTATACAAAATGAAAACAAAGAAAATAAAATATTTCTATGAGGCCATAACCTAAATTCTTACCGGTACTGATAGTCCGTTCTTTAACGGTAAAATATTGCAAAACCTCTAAAGTTTAAAGAACCGCTTGGATTGACATGAAATTTGGCATACACATAGCTAACAAGTCAAAGAAAAAAAGTGATATTGTGCCGATATGTGCTTTTGCCCTGGGGGTGGTTTTCACCCCCTTTTGGGGGTGAAAAAATATTCGTCCAAACAAAGTCAGGAATTGGATAAACTGGCTAAGTAACTTTTGTTCTATAGAGTTTTTCCACTAAGTCAATACTTTTCGAGTTATTTGGCAGTGAATATGTTCATTTTTTCAACAAAATAACTACGCTTTTAGACGGTTTTTCGCAAATAACTCAAATAGTAAGAATTTTGTCGAAAAAACATTTTTAGCAAAAATATAGCCTGTAAAAAATTTAAAAAAATGGTGTATATATCACGTCTCTACATCTAGTAGAAGCAGAGTTATAGCTAATGAAAAATAGGTTCATATTCGTCAAATTCCAAATGGAATACTTTAACGTGAAATAACCAAAATAAAGCACATTTCGGGGAAAACTCATTACAACTTATTTAAAGTGTTTAAAAAAAGCTTCATTTTTGTTTTATAAAAAAAATTTCTAGAATCAAAATTAAACAAGTTACGCTCAAAATAAAGTTAGTCCCTTTTGGTTTTGGTAAAAAAATCGAGAAAATCACCCCCTAATTAGTATCTTAAATGAACTTAATCGTTACGATTCACAAGTTTCTTGACTCGTGTATATATTGTTTATATGATCTGTAAGTTTCATCTGTTCAAAGTCCTTATTATTGAAAGGGCTGTAGTTAAAAGGGGTTGAACGAGTCACTGATCACGAATGTATGCAAATTTAGAAACACCAAATCTTAATCAATTTTTGTCTAACAGAAAAACAAAAAAATACGTGATATTCAGAAAAGCAAATTTGATTTTTTTTGTTTTAAAATAAGCACTTTGAATCGATGAAACTTACAGATCATATAAACACAACATAAGTAAAATAATTTGTGGAGCGGTAACGATTAATTTCATTTAAGTTGCTAATTAGGGGGTGGTCTTCCCGATTTTTTTTTGCAAAAACAAAAGGGACCAACTTTATTTTAAGCGTAACTTGCTTAAATTTAATGCTAGAAACTTTTTGTAAAAACAGAAATAAAGCTTTTTTTAAGCACTTTAAAAAAGTAATAATGGGTTTTCCCCAAAAAGTGCTTCATTTTTTGGATATTTCACGTCGAAATATTCTATTTGAAATTTGGTGAATATGAATCTATTTTTCATTGGCTATAACTGTGGTTCTACGAGATCCAGAGACCTAACGCGTACACCATTTTTTTTACTTTTTTATAGGCTATATTTTTGTAACAACGTTTTTTTTCGACAAAATACTTACTTTTTGAGTTATTTGCAAAAAACCGTCTAAAAATTTTGTTATTTTGTTGAAAAATGAACATATTCACTCGCAAATAACTCGAAAAGTGTTGACTTGGCGAAAAAGCTCTATAGAACAAAAGTTACTTAAAATTAGTCAGTTTACCCATTTCCGGACTTATTTTGGACATATATTTTTTCACCCCCAAGGGGGGTGAAAGTCACCCCCACGGCAAAAGCACACATCGGCACAATATCACTTTTTTTCTTTGACATGTAAGCTATACGTATGCCAAATTTCATGTCAATCCAAGCGGTTCTTTAAAATTTAGAGCAAAAACCGTGAAAGAATGGACTATGAGCTTGGCTATCACGAATAAGATTCCAGACCCCCACACCCTCTGTCTTTCTTTTCTTTCTTCTTCATCACCCCAGAGATCAGACAGTGTACTTCTCTCCTCTATCTCTCTTCTCTCGTCATGTTGATTCATCCAAACTAAAAATCCATTCCCCTCTAGAAGTTCATTTCTAATTAGTTTACCTCTAATAGATAAAGAGGTGGGCGGGAGCGTCCAGCATCTTACAAACAGCACAACTGTCGAGGCAGATTTGCCTATTTTATTTGCGTAAATGCCAAAACTGTCGATCAGAAGCAGTCCAGTTTCCTGAACTTACATGCCCACTACGGCTTCAGATCGGGAATTAGCTCCTTCTTCTGCATAGTATTTTCACTATCACTAGCTCATTCCCTCTACCATTCCACTATCGGCTTTATTGATCAAACATATCCAAACAATAGCAATGTAGTACCTCAAGCGAATTAAAAAAAAAACAATATACGAAGTCAAATAATATCTATTTTTTAAGGCAATTTAATTACCAATAGCTATATAAAAATTAAAGAAAACAATACATTTTTAAAACAACAAATTTAAACTATCTGCTCAACGTCAATAGCATAAAAATTTCAATGTAAATCTTATAATGTTTATATTGATTCTACGAGTAGTTACTTATGTTTTATATACCCCAGTCTGTAGTCACTCTGCTAGTATTACCCCAGGCTGCGGGTGAAAAAACGTGATATAATTCAGGAATTTTTGAAACCTATCAGGTGTTGTAAAGGACGATGCCAGGAATAACTTCTACTAAAATGTGACCAAAAACATTGTGAGCTTTTTTTTTAATTGCGATTTTAATTTGTTAAATTTGCAATTTTTAAAAATTTTTAATTTTGCAGCTTAGGCTATTGATTTTAGAGAAAAACTTTTTAATAAAAAGTTGTAGTAAATTAAAAAACCTACAATTTGAGCTATGGTAAGTTTAATTTCGTTTATTGGTTATTGCAAAACAGCATGCGAAAGGTCCAAAATGGCAGTTTTTTACAATTGCGTTATTTATTGTACAAATATTTTTTTTATTTTTTAAAGCTTTAAAATGAAGATCTTTCACTTCCAAACATAAAAAAAATTGCAAGGCCGGATTAACGAATTTGTTGCTTAGATATTATAAATTGTTTATCACAAGAGGTCAAATGTCGAAGGCTATAACTTTTTGAAGAAAAATCGTAGAGAGTTGTTGTAACATCCAATCTCCTTCTAAAGAGTTATATTTTCATATTCGGATGTAAATAAATGCGTAAAACATTTTTAAACCTCTAATTTTTGGGTGTGAAAATAAGGGGGCAAATTTCGTTATAAACATTTCGAGCTGAAGCGGCCCAGTACATAATATGAGTTTTTAACTTACAGATTATTGTTGCTGAAGAGGAAACGAAGATTTATAAAAAAATAAAAAATTTCTACGACCAGCTGAAGCCGAGCTAAATGTTGGGTTTGAAAATAAGGGGCAAATATCGTTATAAACATTTAGAGCTGAAGCGGCCCTGTACATCCTATGGGTTTCTAACTTACAGATTATTGTTGCTAAAGACGAAACGAAGATTTATAAAAAAATAAAAAAATTTACAACCAACTGAAGCCGAGATAATTGTTTATTTTTTCTTAAATCGTAGTGCCTTTATTTATAACAATTAAGAAATTATTTTACAGTCATTGACTAAAGAAAGACTTATATTATCTTAAAATAAAAATTATTTTAAACTAAAATTACATTTAATTATTAAAAATTATTTTTAAAATCGGTGCTTTTGCGAGCGGCCGAATTTTGCAAATCGCCCGGTTCGCTTCAAATCCGCACGCTCGGAAAATTTTTACGTAACTTGTATTAAATTTTGACCGAAAACAATTTAATAATATTACCATTATAATATACAGTGTATTTACCACTGTATTTGTTTTTCTTGATAAGCTTTTATATGTGAAATCTCATTTCTGAAGAAATAATATTACAAAAATGATACATATAACTATATTTTTAATTTTTGCATTGTTATATAAATATAATAATAATAATAATGTTACTTCTTATGATACAGTATAAAACTTTTTCTTCTTGTAGTGAATATCCGTTTTGGATGTTGGCGACCATCATGGCAATTTGGCAAACCCCATTTGGAAACTGAGAACCAGGAAGGCGAAGGATTACCTTGCTAGAAAATTTACGTACGTCGTTCAACACAACAACTACAAATCTTTTTAGAGCAGCAGTACCGATTTAGTGTGCAAGTACAGATTGCCATGTTGGTCACCAACATCCAAAACGGATAGTCACTACAAGAAGAAAAAGTTTTATATTGTATAACAAGAAGTAACATTATTATTATTATATTTATATAACAATGAAAACATTTAAAATATAGTTATATATTTCATATAATATATGTAACATTTTTGTAATATTATTTCTTCAGAAATGAGATTTCACATATAAAATTTATCAAGAAAAACAAATACAGTGGTAAATAGACTGTTTATTATAATGGTAATATTATTAAATTGTTTTCGGTCAAAATTTATAAAATTTTCCGAGCGCGCGGATTTGAAGCGAGCCGGGCGATTTGCAAAATTCGGACGCTCGCAAAAGCACCGATTTTAAAAATAATTTTTAATAATTAAATGTAACTATATTTTATAATTATTTTTAATTTAAGATAATATCAGTCTTTCTTTAGTCAACGACTGTAAAATAAATTCTTAATTGTTGTAAATAAAGGCACTACGATTTAAGAAAAAAGAAACAATTATCTCGGCTTCAGTTAGTTGTAGAAAATGTTTATTTTTTATAAATCTTCGTTTCGTCTTCAGCAACAATAATCTGTAAGTTAGAAACTCATAGGATGTACAGGGCCGCTTCAGCTCTAAATGTTTATAACGAAAATTGCCCCCTTATTTTCAAGCGCAACATTTAACTCGGCTTCAGTTGGTCGTAGAAATTTTTTATTTTTTTATAAATCTTCGTTTCGTTTTTAGCAACAATAATCTTTAAGTTAAAAACTCATGGGATGTACAGGGCCGCTTCAGCTCTAAATGTTATAACGAAATTTGCCCCCTTATTTTCAAAACCCAAAAATTAGAAGTTAAAAAATGTTTTACGCATTTATTTACATCAAAATATGAAAATATAACTCTTTAGAAGGAGATTGGATGTTTCACCAACTATCTACGATTTTTTTTCAAAAAGTTATAGCCTTCGACATTTGACCTCTTGGGATAAACAATTTATAATATCTAAGCAACAAATTCGTTAATCCGGCCTTACAATTTTTTTTATGTTTGGAATTGAAATATCTTCATTTTAAAGCTTTAAAAAATAAAAAAAATATGTTTTGATTTCGATGCCATTTCTTTTATTAAGTATAAATACAATGCACTAACTAAATAGAACACGATATTTTATTTGTATTCGTTCTTTAGAATTGTTTCACATACAGTAGTCAGTAAATCAATGAACTAACATTTTAATATTTATTGCTTCCAGACGTTGTTCTGTATAGAAGCGTTTGTTTAAACACAAATAACAATGGTTAATTGTTTGTTGTTCTGTACAAAAGTGCTAATAGTAATATCATTTAAGGCTGTGACTGATAAAAACGAAATGTAAAGTATGCGATAAAAGTATCTAATATAATTCTTTTTAATTTTAAAATAGGGTATATCTATTTATATTCGTGAACCTTTTGTTTTCATTTATTTTTAAATTTATTTATATTAGCATATAATTTTATAATATCCACGAGGAAAAAGTTTTCCTGTAGTTGGCTGTATACCATATATATTACAAAAACGATAAAATCCTTTATAAAAGGTATATTTGTTAAAATCCCTAAAAAGGGCTACATCACAGAACAGAACTAGTTTTCAATCGGATGACCGATCATCATCGGTGTTTACCTAAAATGTGATAAGATAGTGCAAACTATTTAAAATTTTGACTACGTTTTTAAATACCGTAGCATGTTATATTCACGTGAGTATAACTTAAAAATCGATGGAAAATTTTTTCTTTTTGCTGATGATACCAGTATCACTTGGAGCAACTCAACTATTGCAACTCTTCATGCAACTATAACTTCTGATCTTCTTACGATAAAAACCTGGTCTGACTCTAATTTACTCTCCTTTAACGTGGATAAAACGGTAGCATTATCATATAAAGGTGCTCTTCAACCACTGCTTGTGAATAGCAGCCAGATCTCTACCGTTGTTTCTGTAAAATTTCTTGGTATTCTTTTAGACAGCAACCTTAAATGGTCCCTTCATATCGATTTGTTAAGTAAGAAACTCGCCTCAGCCTGCTATACCATAAGATCTGTTTCGAAGGAACTCAATTTAGCATCTTCTAAAATAACATATTTTTCTTTGTTCGAGTCTCATCTTCGATATGGTCTTCCTTTTTGGGGGTCTAGTACAGCTGCCTAATTTGATGTTATTTTCAAATTACAAAAAAGAGCAATAAGATATCTGTTTGGCCTCAGAAGAACAACCCATTGCAGAAGTTACTTTAAAGATCACGAAATTTTAACCCTTCCATCTTTGTATATTTTAGAAACTGTTTGCTTAATTCGTAAACACATGAATGTCTTTCCAGCAAGGCCTCATCATGACTACTCCACCAGAAATTCAACTTTTGATGTTTATTTACCGATCCCGTCTTCTGAGTTAGTAAAGAAATCTATACTATATTCCGCAAAAAAACTATACAACTATGTCTTTTTACAACTTAAATCTGCAACATCTTTCTCAAGTTCCGTAAAATTACAAAAGCTCATTTATCTAAAAGACTATATATTATTCAGTAGAAGAGTTTCTTAATGACTAACTAAGAATTCACAGTAATGTACACAAGTAACTAAAGTATATTTATCTACATTTGGGTGTCACATACAGCAGCTTAAACTTATTAGTTCCTTTTGTTTGTGTTTTATTATAATATAATATATGTTATATTATATGTTGTATGTTCAATTTTGCAATTAATAGTAATTTTGCAATATATTGGTTTTGTTTTTTACTTCACTTTTTAACTTGTTTATATTTTTTTTATTGACGATTTATCTAATTTCATAAAATTGTATTTGTTATTGTTATGTATATCTTTTTTGTGACTCTATGTTAAGCTTTGTCCATAAAATTGTATAATTTTCAGTGACAATAAATCATATTTCTATTCTATTCTATTCTTTAACTTTTTAAAACCGTAGTCAAAATTTTAAATATTTTGCACTATCTTATCAGGTTATACACATTCTAGGTAAATACTGATCATGATCGGTCATCCGATCGAAAACTAGTTCTGTTCTGTGATGTAGCCCATTTTAGGGATTTTAACAAATATACCTTTTATAAAGGATTTTATCGATTTTTTAATATAATATTATATTAGGTATGTAGTATTGATGTTTTACATTTTTAAATCGTTACGTATCTGATACTTTTAATAATGCTGAATGCTGATCTCTGCAAATTTAAATATACATATCAAACGACGTCGGACATGCACTCATGGCCCCCTCCCCCGTGTCGGATACTGTCGTAATAAGCAGTCCCCCCTCCCCTTTTTCAACGATGTAGTTTATGGATATTCCACAGTAGTAAATACCTAAAAGAGTACAATAATAATTGGAATAATTAATTAGTTTCTAGTGTTGAGGTCAAGAGTGTCTGCTCTTTTTAGTCATCTATTCTGTAAGAGTGTGAGACGATTGGTGACCAAGATGTTTGGGTGAATCTGCAGTCTATGGTGATACTTGGAGCACAGAGAAATAATTTCTTCTTTGACGGTTTGAACTTGGATATCCCTATGTATATTATTGTTGGAAATGTACTAAGGAGCTCTGTACAGTTGTCTTAGAACTTTTGATTTAAAGCGCTGAATTTTGGGTAGGTTTGCTTTACTGGCTGTCCCCAGATTTCAATGCTATACGATGGGTTTCAGTACACATTTGTAGATATGTAGTTTGTAGCCTAGACTTAGGCGTGATTTTTGATTCATGAACCATTAGGAATATATTTCTATATAGGAGTCCCCGATTGAGTCGTTTGTTCCAAACATGCCTATGCTATGTTAGACGGCTCTCTAGATAAATCCCCAAGTATTTGACGTCACTGTTTATTGGCAGTGGAGTGTTGTTAAAGGTTACAGCTGGATTGATCTTCTTCCTTGTTGTAAACATAATGTGTATTAACTTAGAGCTGTTAACTTCAACTCTTCACAGTTTGAAACAAATTTAAGTCTCAAAAATGAATAACCATTTTCATTTTCAATTTTAACCAAATTTAAGTCTATTTAGGTGACGTTGTAATATCTGAGAGGCTAGGGTCGGATTTCCTTGGCACTCTATTAGGACCGTGTCATCATCATATTATGTGATGTTGCAATTGTTGTAAGATCTGAAGTTGCCAAGTTGGTATATCTGCTGTAAAAAGCAGGTAGAGTGTGGGTGCTAGGATACTTCCTCGGAATACGACAGAGTGGATGGGATGTAGAGTAGTGATGGCCTCGCCAAGTTTTATTTGGTACGATCTGTTTTTTATCAAAATTTAAAAACTGTGGGGTTTTTTTAGAAGTATGAGGAAGTTGGAGTCGTTAGGCGAGAATAGCCCTAATTAAAGGCGGCTCAAAGATGGGGTTATTAGAATCTAACAACTTCCTCTTGGTAGACAGTCGAGAGTTTGCTGGGTAAAAGTACAGCGAACAAAAATAAGGCATGTCACATGGTGATTTAGAACTCAGGTCATGCGAATGGATTGGTACATTAATAAAGTCGTAGCAAAAAAATTAAAGGGAAGTAATTATTGAAGAAATTGTGGGATATTTCAAACGTGCTTCACAGCCTTTCCACGATGAAAACTGGGTACACTTAGTTTGCATAGGTACTTTGGAACAACGAAGCATGTGAGGACTATTTTATTGGATTTAAAAGGTATACCGGAAGGTTCATATTTGTAAATATATTCATTTCGTACTTTACATCGGGGAAAGTTATCGGAATTAGCTAAACTTTTTGACCGTAAGTTATCATAGCACGGTTCGATTCTATTTAGATCGACATCAAGAGAAACTATTTCGGGACATACTGGATTTTCGTCCAGAGGAACTTCTTTTCTTTAATACTGGCCGGTATATTATGGGCTAGGGTCGGATCGGGAAGTGCCAGTAGATCTTGCTTTTCTTTAGTGGTAACATCATGTCTTGCTTTACCGGTACCTCCATTGTCCGTCATGAATTCCTCAAACGTGAGGTCAGGTACTTCTTGGACTTGGCTTATTTCCACTTCTTCATCTCTGTCGTGGTCTCCTTCAAATGGTGCAACCGGTTATGGTATACTATTATTGGCTTCCCGTAGGAATCTTGCCGATTCGGGAGATATAAAAAACGGCGGTAGTAGATCACATGTAGAAAAAAGAATGGTAAAGGCACAACATACATATAAGTCCTTAAAGACAATCTGCAACATACGCGATAATATGAGAATTAACCCAAATCAAGAGTATAGTACTTTATGGTGCAGAGTTTTGGAGACAGGAGGAAACAATTACCAAACAATTACAAATCTTTATAAACAAGTCGTTGAGAAAAATCCTAAAAATATACTGGCCGAATATAGAGCAAACGTAGATCTATGGAGAAGAACCAAACAAGAAAAAATGAGTATCAAAATTAAAAGAAGTAAATCGAAATGGATTGGACAGTATTCTAAGAAAAGGACCAAATAATATAACCAGACAGGGATTCGAATACTAACTAGAAAAAAGAAGAAGAGGAAGAACCGATAATAGCTGGAGAAAAATTGCAACCAGAGATCATGAAAGATTAGGCCTGAGACGGAGAGAGGTCGAACGGAGAGCCAGAAATAGAGAGAAATGGAAAAGACTTGTACAGGAACTTTTGAAAGAAAAAAACAGAAGAGAATGCGCAAATCCAGCCAATCAGCCACCTTTCACTTTTGGCTAAGAACCCAAAAGCGCCCAATAATCGATAAGAAGGGAAGGAAATCGAGAGCGATTAATATCTAAGGAAAATATCTCTTTTTGACAGTAACTAGTTCCTCAAATATTTAGTATGTTCCCCACAGAGGAAATTATTTAATTAACGATTGTCCCAACATTTAGTGGAGATTAACGTAAAACCTAGTAACTGTTATCTATTCTGTTACATTTGTTTACTTGAAACAGAACATATAAACAGGATTAAAGGGGACATTTGCCGGCCACAATGCGAAACAGGAAGATAAAAGATGGAATGCTGAAATACAAAACTGGAGACAGTGGACAGGAGAGGCTTAAACGCGATGAAAGAACGACATTGTAAAAGCTGCAGGAACTCGCTTGAAAAGCGTAACCAAGGTTAGACATATATGTAAAGATTTGGGGAAGGCCTATGTCCAAAGTTGGATAGAGATGGGATAAAAAGAAAGAAAAAGTAAAATCGAACCAAAGACTTTTGTTTACACATCTGCGCCATTAAAGCGCCATAAGGTTGTATTTACGAGTATATTAGGGTAGCTTGGTGTATATGTATATAGTATCTGTCGATATTAATAGTAATGTTTAGAGTAATATTATCGCGAGTATAATTTATACCATCATTTCTTATTCATTGTACGCCAATGTATTCCTATCGCAGACAGTGCATTGCTATGCAGATAGGCAGAAGCGTCTCTACTTACGTTGACGCATAAATCCATTTAATGGAAACGTATGAATGTTGGCGGTAAGTAAGGCGCTTTCGAAGATAATCAACGGGCCGCTGAAGAGTGTGCAATTTCCATTAACGCTGACGTCCTATTATCCTCGGTTATATTTGCTCTTTATATGTAGATTTAATGTAAACTCTGCAAGTACGGGTCCGCCGGACTTTTGCTATAGTGTATTAGCGCTGAAAAGGTTTGACTTGCATTAAATCTCTTCACCCAAGGTCTTCAATTCTGTTTGATTTAATGAATATTCTCTGCTATTGAAGTTTGATTATAAATGTGTACTTGAAAGGGAGTTTTAAATAATAAAGCCACAATTCCAATATTTGTTTTAACTGTTTCGTAAAAAAATTAGCTAGTTTTCGTAGTTACTTGTATCTAATATTAGTTACAGTCGAAAAAATGAAAGAATACCCATGAACGAACATATAAAACACGCTGCATTTTCCTATCACCGTGTCACGAAGAAAATTGCCCAGCGCAAGTGCATGTAATAATAATTATTATATGTACTTGCGCTGGCCAATTTTTTGTGTGACACAGGGACAGGAAAATACAGCGTATTTTATATGTTCGTTCATGGGTATTCTTTCATTTTTCCTACTGTAACCATTTTAGTTCGGAATAATCCATAATTTTACTTTGAAATAAACTTTCCTTTACTCTGGCTGTGCTTTATCTCCACATTTCCTGTGGAAATTTTTTGTTTTATCTCCACTATTATTATTCTTGTCAAAAAAATAAATTGTGTAAATTGGATGTAAATTAAAATATATTTTTATTATATTATGCTTTTGTGCGTTATAAGTTATTGAAAATAGTAAATATACTAAATAATAAGTGTATGTAAATAAAGAAAACAAATTAATTGTTGTTAATTATAGTAAAGTGTTGAACATATAATAAGGTAAAGAAATCATTACAAATGGTGTAAGAAATAAGTTGTCAGAAGTAAGTTGTTTTAAGAATAACGACAAAGTGTGGCTCTATAATTCAAAGAAGCAAAAGGGTTGTTCTCCCAAGTTTCAGGAGTTCTGGTAAGGTATGTACCTTGTTATGGAGAGAATTAACGACAATATCTCCCGAATCGGCAAGATTCCTACGGGAAGCCAATAATAGTATACCATAACCGGTTGCACCATTTGAAGGAGACCACGACAGAGATGAAGAAGTGGAAATAAGCCAAGTCCAAGAAGTACCTGACCTCACGTTTGAGGAATTCATGACGGACAATGGAGGTACCGGTAAAGCAAGACATGATGTTACCACTAAAGAAAAGCAAGATCTACTGGCACTTCCCGATCCGACCCTAGCCCATAATATACCGGCCAGTATTAAAGAAAAGAAGTTCCTCTGGACGAAAATCCAGTATGTCCCGAAATAGTTTCTCTTGATGTCGATCTAAATAGAATCGAACCGTGCTATGATAACTTACGGTCAAAAAGTTTAGCTAATTCCGATAACTTTCCCCGATGTAAAGTACGAAATGAATATATTTACAAATATGAACCTTCCGGTATACCTTTTAAATCCAATAAAATAGTCCTCACATGCTTCGTTGTTCCAAAGTACCTATGCAAACTAAGTGTACCCAGTTTTCATCGTGGAAAGGCTGTGAAGCACGTTTGAAATATCCCACAATTTCTTCAATAATTACTTCCCTTTAATTTTTTTGCTACGACTTTATTAATGTACCAATCCATTCGCATGACCTGAGTTCTAAATCACCATGTGACATGCCTTATTTTTGTTCGCTGTACTTTTACCCAGCAAACTCTCGACTGTCTACCAAGAGGAAGTTGTTAGATTCTAATAACCCCATCTTTGAGCCGCCTTTAATTAGGGCTATTCTCGCCTAACGACTCCAACTTCCTCATACTTCTAAAAAAACCCCACAGTTTTTAAATTTTGATAAAAAACAGATCGTACCAAATAAAACTTGGCGAGGCCATCACTACTCTACATCCCATCCACTCTGTCGTATTCCGAGGAAGTATCCTAGCACCCACACTCTACCTGCTTTTTACAGCAGATATACCAACTTGGCAACTTCAGATCTTACAACAATTGCAACATCACATAATATGATGATGACACGGTCCTAATAGAGTGCCAAGGAAATCCGACCCTAGCCTCTCAGATATTACAACGTCACCTAAATAGACTTAAATTTGGTTAAAATTGAAAATGAAAATGGTTATTCATTTTTGAGACTTAAATTTGTTTCAAACTGTGAAGAGTTGAAGTTAACAGCTCTAAGTTAATACACATTATGTTTACAACAAGGAAGAAGATCAATCCAGCTGTAACCTTTAACAACACTCCACTGCCAATAAACAGTGACGTCAAATACTTGGGGATTTATCTAGAGAGCCGTCTAACATAGCATAGGCATGTTTGGAACAAACGACTCAATCGGGGACTCCTATATAGAAATATATTCCTAATGGTTCATGAATCAAAAATCACGCCTAAGTCTAGGCTACAAACTACATATCTACAAATGTGTACTGAAACCCATCGTATAGCATTGAAATCTGGGGACAGCCAGTAAAGCAAACCTACCCAAAATTCAGCGCTTTAAATCAAAAGTTCTAAGACAACTGTACAGAGCTCCTTAGTACATTTCCAACAATAATATACATAGGGATATCCAAGTTCAAACCGTCAAAGAAGAAATTATTTCTCTGTGCTCCAAGTATCACCATAGACTGCAGATTCACCCAAACATCTTGGTCACCAATCGTCTCACACTCTTACAGAATAGATGACTAAAAAGAGCAGACACTCTTGACCTCAACACTAGAAACTAATTAATTATTCCAATTATTATTGTACTCTTTTAGGTATTTACTACTGTGGAATATCCATAAACTACATCGTTGAAAAAGGGGAGGGGGGACTGCTTATTACGACAGTATCCGACACGGGGGAGGGGGCCATGAGTGCATGTCCGACGTCGTTTGATATGTATATTTAAATTTGCAGAGATCAGCATTCAGCATTATTAAAAGTATCAGATACGTAACGATTTAAAAATGTAAAACATCAATACTACATACCTAATATAATATTATATTAAAAAATCGATAAAATCCTTTATAAAAGGTATATTTGTTAAAATCCCTAAAATGGGCTACATCACAGAACAGAACTAGTTTTCGATCGGATGACCGATCATGATCAGTATTTACCTAGAATGTGTATAACCTGATAAGATAGTGCAAAATATTTAAAATTTTGACTACGGTTTTAAAAAGTTAAAGAATAGAATAGAATAGAAATATGATTTATTGTCACTGAAAATTATACAATTTTATGGACAAAGCTTAACATAGAGTCACAAAAAAGATATACATAACAATAACAAATACAATTTTATGAAATTAGATAAATCGTCAATAAAAAAAATATAAACAAGTTAAAAAGTGAAGTAAAAAACAAAACCAATATATTGCAAAATTACTATTAATTGCAAAATTGAACATACAACATATAATATAACATATATTATATTATAATAAAACACAAACAAAAGGAACTAATAAGTTTAAGCTGCTGTATGTGACACCCAAATGTAGATAAATATACTTTAGTTACTTGTGTACATTACTGTGAATTCTTAGTTAGTCATTAAGAAACTCTTCTACTGAATAATATATAGTCTTTTAGATAAATGAGCTTTTGTAATTTTACGGAACTTGAGAAAGATGTTGCAGATTTAAGTTGTAAAAAGACATAGTTGTATAGTTTTTTTGCGGAATATAGTATAGATTTCTTTACTAACTCAGAAGACGGGATCGGTAAATAGACATCAAAAGTTGAATTTCTGGTGGAGTAGTCATGATGAGGCCTTGCTGGAAAGACATTCATGTGTTTACGAATTAAGCAAACAGTTTCTAAAATATACAAAGATGGAAGGGTTAAAATTTCGTGATCTTTAAAGTAACTTCTGCAATGGGTTGTTCTTCTGAGGCCAAACAGATATCTTATTGCTCTTTTTTGTAATTTGAAAATAACATCAAATTGGGCAGCTGTACTAGACCCCCAAAAAGGAAGACCATATCGAAGATGAGACTCGAACAAAGAAAAATATGTTATTTTAGAAGATGCTAAATTGAGTTCCTTCGAAACAGATCTTATGGTATAGCAGGCTGAGGCGAGTTTCTTACTTAACAAATCGATATGAAGGGACCATTTAAGGTTGCTGTCTAAAAGAATACCAAGAAATTTTACAGAAACAACGGTAGAGATCTGGCTGCTATTCACAAGCAGTGGTTGAAGAGCACCTTTATATGATAATGCTACCGTTTTATCCACGTTAAAGGAGAGTAAATTAGAGTCAGACCAGGTTTTTATCGTAAGAAGATCAGAAGTTATAGTTGCATGAAGAGTTGCAATAGTTGAGTTGCTCCAAGTGATACTGGTATCATCAGCAAAAAGAAAAAATTTTCCATCGATTTTTAAGTTATACTCACGTGAATATAACATGCTACGGTATTTAAAAACGTAGTCAAAATTTTAAATAGTTTGCACTATCTTATCACATTTTAGGTAAACACCGATGATGATCGGTCATCCGATTGAAAACTAGTTCTGTTCTGTGATGTAGCCCTTTTTAGGGATTTTAACAAATATACCTTTTATAAAGGATTTTATCGTTTTTGTAATATATATGGTATACAGCCAACTACAGGAAAACTTTTTCCTCGTGGATATTATAAAATTATATGCTAATATAAATAAATTTAAAAATAAATGAAAACAAAAGGTTCACGAATATAAATAGATATACCCTATTTTAAAATTAAAAAGAATTATATTAGATACTTTTATCGCATACTTTACATTTCGTTTTTATCAGTCACAGCCTTAAATGATATTACTATTAGCACTTTTGTACAGAACAACAAACAATTAACCATTGTTATTTGTGTTTAAACAAACGCTTCTATACAGAACAACGTCTGGAAGCAATAAATATTAAAATGTTAGTTCATTGATTTACTGACTACTGTATGTGAAACAATTCTAAAGAACGAATACAAATAAAATATCGTGTTCTATTTAGTTAGTGCATTGTATTTATACTTAATAAAAGAAATGGCATCGAAATCAAAACAAAATAAGTATCAAGATATCATACAGTTATGAAATCATACGAACTCCGATAAAAGTGGTGTCTTTTGTCAAAATAAAGCTAATTAGTAGAGCTCACGAAATATGCAAAATGCATATTAAGTGCATATTTTGGATAAATTATATAAGTGCATATGCATTTATTAAAAGTGCATATTTTTAGATACATCACAATATGGACAAACATCTGAGGATACAAGTAATGCAATTTTGCGAGGTAGATAAAAATATCTCTCGGAAATACTCCTTATTGGTATTAGCATAATATGACAATAGACTTACAGTTATTTATGAAAAACCGCTTTAAAACGTGCATTTTCTCAAGAAAAATCAAAATGTTTGATCTTTGATAACCCAAAAAGTATTGATTTATTTTAATAGATTTTTATAACAAAGTTTTCTTAATATTTGCCCCTTTATAGATTTGTGGAGTTATTTAATAAAGTTATTTTCACCGACGAGCAGGAGTTATTTATGAAAAACCGCTTTAAAACGTGCATTTTTTCAAGAAAATTTAAAATGTTTGATTTTTGATAACTCATAAAGTATTGATTTATTTTAATAAATTTATAGACCAAAGTTTTCTTAATATTTGCCCCTTTATATATTTGTGGGTTTATCTTTAATAAAGTAATATTCACCCACGAGCAGGGGTGGCATCCTCCCCCAGGGAAAAAATACAAGTTGGCATCTTGTCACTTTTCTTTATTGAGGTATCCTCTAATCACTCACCAACTTTCGTGAAAATCGATGGAGGTTCATCGAAATCGAAGGTAATAGTTGATTTTTACCTTCAGTGACTGCACTATGGAACAGAAATTGCAATTCATTAATCGAAATGCGCGTATTTTCCAAGCTCATAAAGTAGTAACCGATATGTAGTCGCAAATAATTAATTCTATTCATTTTAAGTACAATTCTCTCTTAAGCCAGGAAGATGGGGAGATTTCCTTGTGAAGGGGTTGTAGCTCAATAATCGAAATGCGCATATTTTAAGAGTTTATTCTTAGAATTTTTACGCTATACGAATTATATCGGCGATACGATATACATATTTCAATTTTTCTCTCAACATTTTTCTCTTGAGTTGAATCAATTAAAGAGTTGTTTGCGGGTTAAAGGGATAAGCTCAAAAATCGAAACTATATCACTTCGAAAGCTCATACATATCTCGTAATTGTGCCGCAAATATTGATTCAATATATTTATTTTTAAGTAGCTGGGCGGCTGAGTCAGCCCCCCCCTCACAAAAATTATTAAATTCCTACCCAGTGTAACGAGCTCAAAATTTTTAATCTACGGTATTATATGAGATCTATAAATAGCTTGTAATCTAGCTATTTTTGTTCTTTAATATCTGCAAGGTGGAGTGCCATCTCAACAGGGGTGAAGTAGAAAGAAGTTTTTCCGGGTATAAAAAATAATTATTATCAGATAGGCGGCAGAGTTTTTCTCTAGAAATGTCGAAAAACTTTTAATAATATATAGTTTTAACTTTAATTATATTACATAATAAAGAATGATTATGATGATGAAATAAAGAATAAATGAATATAATGATATAGGTGATGAAATTTCAATAAATAATTTTGTGACTTTGGCATAAAATACATTAAATACATTCAATACAAAGATTTCTGCGTTTTTTATTTATATGCATTAAATGCATAAAAGCATATTTTAGTGCATATTTCAACTGTTTTTTGTGCATATTTGCATGCATATTTTAGGGTTTTTTAAGTGCATATTTCGCGAGCTCTACTAATTAGTTGTGCACTGAAATTCGTAAATATAGTTAACTTTAAAAGATCCAGAAATATCATGAAATTAAAAAAAAAACACTAAAAGGGGGGTCATGAGTTGCAAATGCGACGTCGACATGGGGACTGTAAATGGTGCTTTTCGACGGAAGAGGGGGAGGGTATTAAAAAGTCCAAAAATTTTACGACGTAGTTTATGGATACTCTCCTGGGTGAATACTGACTGTGTCACTTTCTTAACACTCATAATATAGTGCTCATTGTTTTGTGTAAAGTACATCGCAATAAAATGTGTGTCAAAAAAATAATTGCCAGAATAATTTCCAATCTCCGGCTGGAGAGGAGCGCGAAGAATAAAAAGAAGACGATTGATTTAGTTGGCTACTTATTTTGTAAGATAGTCTTAATTTTTGTTGCAAATGGGTTTATGGGTCTTGATGGCTCCATTTCTGACTCCTATGTAGTAGTTTTAATAATAAATAATACGCATAAATATGCATAAAAAATACAACTATATTTTATACGATATCCTATATGGTGTAAATATTCAAATTTCCTATTATGTAAAGAATTCTACGCCAAGTCAGCGATATTGATTAACACATTTTAAGGCTGAAAATTCCAATCGCTGATCTGTAACTCAGAGCTTTCCCCATTTTTTCTTCCCGCTTTTCCCCAAGAATAAACTCCATAAATTCGTATCACTTACGCAAAATTTATCCTTAAGACACCCCGGCGAAATATTTGCAATTTTGTAAATCACCGGGAGAATTCACGAACAGAAACCATGCGTCATAAAAAATCGTCCTCCAATTTTTTATCCGGCTCAACGTGTGAGTATATGCTCGTAAATTTTCCACACGGACCCGGTGTATGTCCAACACCTAATATATAGTTCCCTACATCATGTATTACTTTGTTTTGTGGAGAAAACTTATTCGCTAAGTTGAAATGAAGTCTAGTAGGAAAGAGTTAGGACGGTGATAAATTTCTCAAGCGTCAGATCCATTCCGACGACATTTTACGGAACTCCACAAAAATTGTGCAATGATATTGCTTCCCGGATGCCGAATGCATTAAAATGACGGCATTATAGCTGCCAAATCGACAAGAAAAAAAGTTAATGGGGAGCATTAGTTTGGGATTTTATTATTAGGAAGCAAAATCGTCCAGAGATGTGATTTATTGATCACAATTTTCCGTTTACTGATTGGAATTCTGCTTGGTGCGGTGAAATTATTAAGATTAATAGAAATTAGTAAAATATGATATATGTTTATAAAGAAATAATAGCAATAAATATATTTATCGCCAACCGTCACTAAAGTCATTCATTATTGTACTCATTTGACGCCATTTGCGGCAGTAATGTAACACTTTATTGTATTAAAAGAATAATTTTATTTTACCTGCCACGATTAATCAAATTAACTGAGAATGAATGTAAGCGGTCGATTGCTGTAATCGATTACTTATTTGAGTGAACTTAAAATTTATTTACTTTAATTATTAAAAATATTGTACAAAATTTACGTTATTATAAATTAAATGTATGTCAGAAAGTGAAATTCTGACTATATTATTATATAATAACTTGCATTTAACAAGTTATTTTGATTCAAAACAAGTTTTTTGATCAAATTTTTTAGTGTAGAAAACTTTAAAATACCGTTTTTTACATTTTCCTTTATTCCCAAAATACATTATAATCGATTTGGCTAAAAATTTTCCCACAGATAGCCAAAATATAGGACTTTAAGTGGTTAGAAGGATTTGAATTGTATTACAATACCAAAAAGTTACATGCAATAACAATCTCCTTTTTGGTTCTCCTTTAAAATCAAGATTGCGGCTAACGTAACGGAGGAATTCATTCGCGATTTTAAATTTAGGCTACTACTGAGCCCCCCTAAAGATTAGAAAAAATAAAATTTTGTGCAGCTCGGCATGCAAGGTCAAATGCTATCCCGACTGGATATACTTTTGAGTCTGATATTATTGCATGTAACTTTTTTGGTATTGTAATTCAAATCCTTTTAACCACTTAAAGTCATATGTTTTGGCCAATTTTCAGCCAAATCGATTATGATGTATTTTGGGAATGGGGGAAAATGTAAAAAACGGAGTTTTAACGTTTTCTACACTATAAAATTTGATTAAAAACTTGTTTTGAATCAAAATAAATTGTTATAATCCCACTTATAATGCCATATAATGACATTTTTGAGTCCCTTTTATTAAAATATTATTTTTTCCATTGATACTCTACGATAGAACATGCAAATTTGTTTAAATAAACACCAAATCACTGTAAAATCGCATAAAATAACATTTTGAGAAAAAAAAAGAAGAAGATTTTTTGACCTTAAATATCTTATTTTTACGTCCCGCACAAGCTATACACCAAGTTTCAGAAAAATCGGAGATGTAAAAGTTTTTGCCTGAGTGATTTGACATGGAGTGTACCTACCTAATATTTGGAACAACTTTTCCAAATAAGGGTTTAAAACTCAAATTTCAGTTGACTATCTTAAAAAATGTCATCAATCAACCTGTATGACTGTGCAAAATTTCAAATATTTGTTTATTTTCATAGCTAAATTATAGGGGTGTCTTCACCTTAAATGCGACACACTGTATAACAAAATAAATACAACGATAACAAATACCAAATACGTAAATTAGGTACTTTTAAAATTCATTTTTATTGTGTTTTCTACACTCCTTCAGTTTTTTATTTTTTTAAAAGGTTTTTATATATACTTGGCTTGGTCTTTGTCATTATCTCCACAAATTTTGTAATCCATTTTAAACATAGTTATATGTTTCCTAGGCACCTGAAATTTCCAGAATAGCTCAGAACTAGCTAACAATACAATATTTAATTGCTATTATATGGATAAATCGATTTTGTTTTATTTCGAACTATTTTAAAAATGTGACTAATGCAATGACATTTAAATACCATTTTAATGTACGTTAACGAATCGACACGTGATAGCTCAGTGACAGAGTGGTAGACTAGAGATCGAGAGGTTCGGAGTTCGAAACTCGTCTGTTACGTATCTTTTTTTGATTTTTTTAATAAATGATTCAAAGTTAATATAATTAAAATTCATATTTAATAAGTTAGTTATTATACCGGGTGTCCACTTATATTTTTCCCCATTTTAACTGCCTATAACTTCTAAACGGCTTAAGATAGAAATATTTGGTTTTCGCTGAAATGTTTTATTTTAGTAAAAGTTTTGTCTGAATGGACTGAATTTTTTATATCACTTTCAAATACGAAAATAAAAATGGCGGATTTTTGAAAAAACGTTGTTGACTTTTTTTTAATGGAACACCCAGTACCTATATTTTTTTGCAAATTGAAAGAAAGATCATTTTCCTATCCAGCGATATAAAGTTTTTCAAAATCGGTTTTCAAATCACTGAGTAATTAATTTTTAAAATGAGCGGTGCAAGGTGGATATCACATACCTAAATAACATAACTAAGCAAAATGATATTATGTTATGTGATTTTCACATTGCATCTTTCATTTTAAAAATTATTTGCTCAGTCATTTGACAACCGATTTTAAAAAATTTAATATCGCTGGATAGGTAAATGGCCGTATTTTCAAGCTACAAAAAAATATACTGGGTGTTTCAATAAAAAAGTCAACAACGTCTTTTTTACAAAAATCCGCCATTTTCTATTTAAAAGCGACATAAAAAATGGTTATTTACGTAAAAACTTGAAAAAACGGCCATTTCCCTATCCAATGATATATATTTTTTTTAAAATCGGTTGTCAAATGACTGAGCAACTAATTTTTAAAATGAGAGATGCAATGTGGAAATCACATATTATGTTGTTTAGGTATGTGATATCCACGTTGCACCTCTCATTTTAAAAATTAATTACTCAGTGATTTGACAACCGATTTTGAAAAACTTTATATCCCTGGATAAGTGAATGACCTTTCTTTCAATTTACAAAAAAATATACTGGGTGTTCCATTTAAAAAAAGTCAACAACGTTTTTTTCAAAATCCGCCATTTTTCTTTTCGTATTTGAAAGCGATATAAAAAATTCAGTCCATTCAGACAAAACTTTTATTAAAATAAAACATTTCAGCGAAAACTGCATATCTCTATCTTGAGCCGTTTAGAAGTTATAGGCAATTAAAATGGGGGAAAATATAAGTGGACACCCGGTATATAAATATGAAAATATATATCTACCATTTTAAAAAATATTTTATTTGTTTACATGAGTGTAAATCCGCTTGAGAAATAATTATGCCTCTAAAAAAGTCGATCACAAAATTATTTTTTCTATTCTCATACAATTTGTAAACAAACTGACAAACTACTTAATTTATTTGCGTGACAAAATTAATAAATTTAAATATATTTTTTGTTGTGAATGATCATAGAAAAAATCGTGTATAAAACTTGTATTTAATTATCATTATGAAGCTCGTACTCTATACGAAACTCGCCGCTGGGCGGCTTGTTTCGTATCCCTCACGTTCGTTTCATAATGCCCATCATCAAATGCTCGTTGCATAATATAGTACTATGACATAGAAAATGAAACAACAAAATAGTTTATAATTTTATATTGGGTCCTATAAATAATGAAAATGTTTTATTATAAAAAGTTATTTTTTTAAAAGTGTAATTATTTTAATATTTAGTCACAATGTGGATAATATAATCCTTTACAACAGTCTAATGTGTAATCAAAACCATTCTATCAGATCTAATATTTTAACTTACTTCTATACACTTTCAATCCCTTTAAAGTCCTACTCACCAAATAATAAAAGGCAAAAAGAAAAGTAGATTAAATCCACGTACTTTAATTCATGGCTTACATTTCTTACGCCAGTGGAAAAGTTTGACCAAGGTGAAATTCTCGGTAAAACCGAAGTAAATCCTCTTAGGTCTAGAGGCCAACTTATTGCGTGCTCGAAGAGCTACGAAAGACCGAATCGCGAGTTAAAAAGGAGCAAAGGGTGATATCCTAATCCTTACGATACTTGTACATTTTCAATGCAAGGCCAATGAATAAAGGCGCTGCTTGGAGTGAGCATCCATTGTATATGTTTAATAAATGAGAAAACTTACAGGTGGTCGTGACAATTTCGAGGAATATAGCGATATATAAATTATTTTATGACCTATTGAAAATATAGAAATAGCATGAAGAGGATATATTTCTTGATGTCTTAATCCGTTGGATTACGACGATAAGAATTATAGCCGCAGAAATATATTTTATCGCCAACCGTCACTAAAGCTATTCATTATTAAACTCATTTGCCCCCATTTGCGGCAGAAAAGTAACACTTTATTGCACTGAAAGAAGAATTTTACTTTACCTGCCGCGATTATTATTCAAATCAACCGAGCTTAAATGTAAGTGGTCGATGGCAGTGATGGATTATTTATTTGAGTGAACTTAAAATTTATTTACTTTAACTATTAAAAATATTGTACAAAATTTACGTTATTATTAATTAAATTTATTCCAAAAAGTGAAATTCTGTATTATTTTGCAGTTATATCTATATAATATGCGACATAAATCAAAACTTTACAGATTTAATAATTAGGTAGGTATTCAATATTAATAATAATTATCTATGAAGTATCAAAACTAGCCGTCATGCAAAAGTTATGTCATTACCGTCATATGAAATTTTTATTTCGTCTAAAATTAAAAATATCCTTAAATCTTTTAAGTTGGGTATTAATGCAAATAAAATTTGTAATGGTGTTTTTTCTAATTCGATTATATATAAGACGGTGATAGATATTTACTGATAATTTGTTACTAAATAATATTTAGAATTTCTACGATTCATCAACGAAAAAGCAACGGCGAAAGGCTATGATTCTGCGAAATTTTTGGTATTATTTTAAGTATTAAAAGTAGTTTAATATTCAACTAGAAATACAATTAAACTGTTTAAAATATATTTATTTCGTTGAAATCATAATAATAGAAGTATAACTTCTTACGTGCGTAAAAAGTACAAACCCTATTTTTCATTAGAAGGATGTAATTAAGTAAGTGTTAAGTAAGTGTTAATGTTTTACATGATTGGCGATAAAATTTTGTATGCACCACGTCAGTAAAGACTATTTATCGGACTCGCCTGTTACTCGCCTCGCTCTCTTCGCTCCCTCAGCTCGTAATATCAGATTCGTTCGATAAAGAATCACTTTACTGACTTGGTACATAACTAACTATTATTATATACGTACTTATGCCTTTTTAACAATTTTAAAATATATTTTTATGAAAAAACATGCACTGAATTGACCCACGACCAGTTCGCCGTGAGATATACTAGCAAAAATAGTATATTGTACAACAAGAGAGAAAAAAGACATATTGCTCACGAGCACAGAAGTTTGTTGGCACGAGCCGAGGCACGAATCGAGTGCCGCAAATCAAGCGAGAGAGAAATATGTCATTTTCTC
Source organism: Diabrotica virgifera virgifera (assembly GCF_917563875.1). Taxonomy (NCBI): domain Eukaryota; kingdom Metazoa; phylum Arthropoda; class Insecta; order Coleoptera; family Chrysomelidae; genus Diabrotica; species Diabrotica virgifera. The sequence continues at coordinate 58,214,484 of NC_065448.1, forward strand.
TCGTGTTGTACACTGTACTTTTTCTATGGATGCGTTTTTGTAAAGAGTTAAAACTTCAAAATTAAATAATTTAGGTGCTTTTATGTAGATTATATGCCAAAATTGAAATAGAATACATATTATACACATAATATGTAGGTATTTAATATTCTTAATATTTATATACTTCTATTTATTTAAAATTATAGGTGCATTTGAACAGTTTTAAAAGGTAATTCCTGGTAAGTTTTGATTTGACACATTTTATTTGACAAAAATATTTGTGTTTGTATTGTGTATGTTACCATGGAAACCGCATTCTACGTATGGAACCCGTGAGAAAAAATATTTAAAAAATCCAGGAGGAAAATAAACTTCCTGTAGCTGGCTGTATACCATAAATCACAAAAATACCAAGTTTCTTGTAAAAGGTATATATTAAAATATCCTAAATAAGGGTCACAATACAAAACGTTTTCGGATTAAGGAATCCATCATCAGTGTTTAAAAGCCCTAAAATTAAGTATAACCTAATTAAATGAGATAAAAATTAAAATTGACAGAGGTTTTCAAGAACAAGAGGTCATACTTACAAAATTTGCATGCCTGAGCCACCAAAATGTATCGGGTAAAAACCCTTTAAATGTAAATAATAAGGAAGTTTTACATATTTATATAAAATTCATTGGATGGTATAGATAAACCTGGATGTTACCCAGGGCAACACAGGACTCTCTCCACGTGGTTGGAACTTTTTTTGGAGAAAACCTCACATATTGGATTTCAATGGCCAACTGACAAATGAATTCAAGAGCAACCCAAAATGACATCAAGAACTGTCAATGTAACCTAGTTGTAATGTTACTTCAGCCACAACATTAAAGATTAATTTTAATGTTTTAAGATAAAAAACAGTATCAAATTTACAAATAGTAAAAATAAAAGATGTTCACAAAATATGAAAGATTTTATTCTAAAAATAATGCATTAATTAAGTATTCAAAATAGGGAAATGAAATGTTTACGTTACAGGAAGTTATGCAGTCAACAATACCAGTAGGTGTTGTATTGGTGGTATAAAATTGTCAATACGATTAGACAAATAATGGTAAAGGTCTTATACTAGGAACACAAAATAGTATGTAATGTGTGCATATTATGTGTACGATTTTAAGAGTATTGATGAAATGATAATTGTTTAATGACTGATAACTTAATGAAGACTTAGAAATAGTTAAAGAGAAGCAGAGAAGTCCTAACTGTGTCAATCGCCATGTGTCATTTAACCGAGATTTTCAACCCCTACACCGTCAACTTTTTTCATAAACCACATCAGATACAATTTCCTCTTCTCTGCTACACCATTCATGACGACCACATACATCTATTTCACTCCCAATTGTCGATAAGCAACATCTTACTTTAACTCTTTAATATTCATTTGTACCTCATCCTCTTACATCCTCATTATTTCACACCAGCTTTAATTTTCCAAAATTTAGCTCCTACATCACATATACAACCACATCCATCAGAATTGAGTCTCATTCCAGCCACCTGTCTTCTTAGCCTCATCTCATAGCTTATAGATTAGATAACTATTATTTCATAACAACACACTACACATCTTCCATGGTCCAATATCACAACATACTTTGTCAGACTTCTCATACCGTCCTACTCCCCCCCGTACTTTACAACCATTTCATTTTTAACCAATTTGATGTCAGGTCTCTGAAGGACTCAGTTTCATCAAGTTACTTTAGTCTCATTTTCAGATAAAAATCAGATAAAAACAAAACAGTATTTTTACAATTATCATATCACTTTTTCTATCATTATACAATTTATGTGGGGTCGACTACCAAGAAAGTTATCAGTCATTAAACAATTATCATTTCATCAATACTCTTAAAATCGTACACATAATATGCACACATTACATACTATTTTGTGTTCCTAGTATAAGACCTTTACCATTATTTGTCTAATCGTATTGACAATTTTATACCACCAATACAACACCTACTGGTATTGTTGACTGCATAACTTCCTGTAACGTAAACATTTCATTTCCCTATTTTGAATAATTAATTAATGCATTATTTTTAGAATAAAATCTTTCATATTTTGTGAACATCTTTTATTTTTACTATTTGTAAATTTGATACTGTTTTTTATCTTAAAACATTTAAATTAATCTTTAATGTTGTGGCTGAAGTAACATTACAACTAGGTTACATTGACAGTTCTTGATGTCATTTTGGGTTGCTCTTGAATTCATTTGTCAGTTGGCCATTGAAATCCAATATGTGAGGTTTTCTCCAAAAAAAGTTCCAACCACGTGGAGAGAGTCCTGTGTTGCCCTGGGTAACATCCAGGTTTATCTATACCATCCAATGAATTTTATATAAATATGTAAAACTTCCTTATTATTTACATTTAAAGGGTTTTTACCCGATACATTTTGGTGGCTCAGGCATGCAAATTTTGTAAGTATGACCTCTTGTTCTTGAAAACCTCTGTCAATTTTAACTTTTATCTCATTTAATTAGGTTATACTTAATTTTAGGGCTTTTAAACACTGATGATAGATTCCTTAATCCGAAAACGTTTTGTATTGTGACCCTTATTTAGGGTATTTTAATATATACCTTTTACAAGAAACTTGGTATTTTTTTTTAATATTTCTCACTGCAATGGCCGACTTTTCTCACAGCCTGAGAAATTGTTCGTTTTGAATGTATGTACGTAGTGAAAGAAGTTGAACATTTTATAGCATCCATAGAAAAAATTACTTTATCAATTTAAAATAAAATAGGACGAGATTTTGATAAAACTTACGAACATTAAAGAGCTTATTTCGCCCATAACGGTAAAATTTATAATTATTTCTAAACATAAAGATTAAGATGGTGAAGAATTATTTAAAACTGATAAGTATTTTAATCTTTTATGAGATTTTCTGGATACTAAGATTTACTAAATAACGTTAAAAGTCACAAAGATAAATCTAAATAATGAAATTAAAATTAAATAATAAAATTAATTAAATTGTAAGAAGACAGAACTAAATTTTTTCAATTAAATAACACTATAAATAGTAGTCTTAGTATTTCAGTTCTACCATTTTTAAAAGAGATTGAGATAGAAGAACTGCAAAAAAATTAATAATACGTTTAATATGTACAAAAAGGTGAAAGAAATAACTGGAAATGGACAAAGAAATGCTTTACATAATGAACAAGATAAACTGGAGAGGTGTACGGAATTGCCATAAATAATTTGCGATATTCTGATTATACAGATATAATAGCAAACAAAATAGAAGAACTACATGAGATAGTAAATATTATTAATTGAGTGGGAGATACGCATTACGCTTTTAATGGGCACAACTGAAGATCGGAAATTACCAGATTGCAAACGAAACTGATACCTGATATTAGTACATAATAACAATAGAAGAAGAAGGATCCCTTAACGAGCATGAACGCATACACGCTGTATAGCGTATGGTAGCAGATCAGGAAGTAGATCTTCATATGGGCTGTAAATTTTGTTTATATCAACATTCATTTTATATTTCCCATAAAGATACGTAATGATAACGGTGATAAAAAAAATTGAAATACAATGGGTCCCTAACCCTTTTTTCAGTGCGTCATTAATTCTGACGTCATATATATAAGATTTTAAGAATGTCGTAAATCATTGCATGATATTTTAGTTAAATCTGACGGTTGTCAGAATATTTAAATTTATAGAAACATCCAATATTTATACAAATATTTGCCAGAATATAAAATATTTGAATGTAAAAATAAATATAACACAAAATTTCACTATATAATGTTCGAATATACCAATGACATAAAATATTTATATTTAGGTCGCTGAAAAATACTAACCTAGAAATTACAATTGTCATTTTACCATATTATGATACTGTAAAAATACTGTCACCACCGATTACTTTTGTATCAAATTATCTTTATTCACACAATTGATTGGTTACCTATTTAGAGTATCGTAATCTTCTTCTTCTTCTTCTTCTTCTACGGCACTACAGCCCAAATTGAGCCTTGGCCTCCTTTATTTTTTGCGTCCACTCTTGTTTGTCTGTGACTGCTCTTCTCCATACACGGACTCCTAAAAGGGCTTGTGCGTCGCTGTTTACTGTGTCTTCCCAACGCTTTCCGCAACCGGTCTCTTTCCCTGCATTCTAGCATTCAGTGCTCTTTTTGGTAGCCTATCCTCTCCCACTCTTATCACATGCCCGGATCATTGCAATCTTTGTATTCTAATGATTCTGACAGTGCAGTGGTGTTTCCTTATAAAGTTGAGAAAGCTCGTTGTTGTATCGACTTCTGAAGATTCCGTTTTCCCTCACAGGTACTAGTATTCTCCTTAGTATGGGATGTTTCTTTCAGGACCCATGCTTCACTTACATAGCCAAATATTTGGCCAAATAATCTCGTATTGGTCGAATTAAGGTTTTATAGATTCTCATATTTGTAGAGTATTGTAATCGCTAACCAATTATACATCTATAAGTATAAGTCAGTTTTATTATTTAAATACCCCTTAAGGAATAGGTACACATAATTTTTTAAGTTCAATGTATAATAATCACAGAGTTACGTTTTTTATGTCACTTCCAACTACTGTAATGCGTTAAAGAGAATTCGATAATCTGTGACGCACTGAAAAAAGGGTTTGGGATGCTGTGTGTTAGAACATGATATAACATGATATAACAGGGTGTCCAGAAACTCTACCGACAAACGAAGACAGGAGATTCCTCAGATAATTTTAAGACAATTTAACCCAATTCACCTAGTCCGAAAATGCTTCCTAAGGGAGCTATAGCTCTTTGAAGATGGCGCCATGTAATTAATTTTTCCAGAACGCTTCTATTTAGAAAAACGAAATTTTGTATACATATTTACTTTCCATAAATCCATTGCGATTCCATCCATTGCGAATTTCTAGTACCGGTCATAGGCGTCCGTTTTGGGTAGGGCAACGGTTATTTTATCGCATAACTTTTTGTCTTTAACTTTTAAGCATTTTTGATACTGGATTATTAAATTGTGAGGTATTCTAGTACTAAAAGGTACTCTTACTTTAAGTCGGTAGGACACACCGTTTTCTAGAAAAATCAATTTCAAGTTTTTAGTTCTGGGAATTTAAAAAAAAAATTGAAAAAATTAAAAAAAAACGATGTATTTTACCAACTTAAAGCAATAGTAACTTTTAGTACTCGAATATCTCATAATTGAATAATCTAATGTCAAAAATACTTAAAAATTAAAGATAATAAAGTTATGCTATAAAATGAATGTTGACCTACAAAAAACGGACGCCTATGACCGGTACTAGAAATTCGCCATTAACGAAATCGATTAATCTCTGAAATATAAATAAATGTACGAGTTTCATCTTTCTAAATAATATTTTTTTAATCTTCTTTTTTGAAATTCAAATAACGAAAAATTTTCAAATTGATTTTTCTAGAAAACGGTGTATCCTGTCGACTTAAATTGAGAGTACCTTTTAATACTAGAATACCTCACAATTTAATATTTCAGAGTCAAAAATGCTTAAAGTTTAAAGACAAAAAGTTAGGCGATAAAATAACCGTTGCCCTACCCAAAACGGACGCTTATGACCGGTACTAGAAATTCGCAATGGATGGAATCGATTCATCTCTGGAAAGTGAATAAATACACCAATTTTCGTTTTTCTAAATCGAAGCGTTCTGGAGGTATTTAAGAAAAACTAATTACATGACGCCATTTTCAAAGAGCTCCAACTTCTTTAGGAAGCATTTTCGGATTAGGTGAATTGGGTTAAATTGTCTTAAAATTATCTGAGGAATCTCCTATCTTCGTTTGTCGGTAGAGTTTCTGCACACCCTGTATAAGCATTATTTGGTATTATGTTAAATAATTTAGTTCAAAATTTTGGTTTATGCTCACTTCTAATTTAATTTTCCCCCTCAAAGATTTAAAATCACATTTATTATTAAACTTTATTGGTATTTTTAATCTTTAATTAGTAGAATTTAGGTGATTTATTATTAAAGGAAATAGTTTATAATTAAAATTATTAATTAATAATAATTAAGATCTGTACAAAAAAACTTAATTGGACGAACTGAAAATTCAGAGATTTATTGTTCACCTTGAAGGTTTATTATGCAGATGTATAAAACTAAATTTCAAAATTTTTCATTCTGTTTTTGGAAGTTGTCATTGCGTAATTCTTGCTAAGATTTTATAATTGGTTGGAACCAGTTCTTTCAAACGGAAATTGGAAATTAATTTTCGGGGCAACTAAAAACCTTGTATTTAATTATCTTACAAATGGCTTAGTTTAAAAAAAGTGTTTTAATGAGAAATGAGTGACTTAACCACATAAAATCGTATTAGCTCATATTGGGAACAAAAAAGCTTTATTATGGTTACATTGATCACATGATTATATTAATAATATCGTCTATTCATATTTTTTAAAATCATTATCTCAGAGAAACTAGAAAAGAATAAAACAAAGTATTGCAGACACACAGAAGGTTTATTCCTAGAAGAAACTGCGTTTTCTTCTTCTAGTGCCAACTCCACTAATAAAGGTTGGCTTTAACCATAGCAAATTCGTCTTTATCTGCTGCTTTTACGAAAAGTGTCTTTGCGTTTAACCCGGCTCAGTTGCGAACGTTTTTCAGCCAGGATATTTATATCGTCTACCAGTACCCGCTTTCCCTTCGATTTTACCCTTCATAATCAGCTGTATTAACCCGTACTTATTACTTCTAAATATGAAAAATGAAGAAGCTACAGAAAAATTAAACAGATGGGCAGAATATTTTGAAGACCTATTAAATACAGACCAATAAGAGGAACTAGAGTAAAATGCGAATTGCTAACAAGATGAAGAACGGACGTGCGAGAAATCAGATTTGAATAAAGTTAAAATAACAATAAGAAACCTAAAAAATAACAAAAGGGCAGCAAAAAATAGTACCCCAATTGAGATTTTTAAGGCAGGAAACCAAAGGAAAAATATTCCGCTAGCCATTAGCAGTTTGGCAAAAGGAAGAGGTACCGAAGCAAAGGAATAGCGCCCTTATTTTTTCGATTTACAAAAAAAGAGACAAAGCGGACTGCGAAAACTATAGAGGTGTACCAATATTAGAAGTAGTCTATAAAATACGTGGAAGAGTTATTAGGAAAGATTAACGAAATATAAAAAGACACTTATCGGAGAATGCCAGGGAGGGTTTAGACCCAGAAAAACAAGTACTGACTATATAAGCATGTTAAAATTAATTAAAATGGATATAGGAGTCTATAAATCGAACGATGGTATATTAGGCCATGGAACATTCGAAATTCCTGAAAAGCTTATAAAGCTCGTGAAAATAACGCTTAGGAAGACAAGAAATAGAGTAATAATGGAAGATAGCTTATCAAGGCAGTTTACAGTGAATAGAGGTTTAAAACAAGGTAATCCACTATCAACGAATTTATTCAAGATAGTATTAGAATACACCGTAATGTTCGGATTACACGAGGCTAGTTTTTCAAGCTAGGATAGCATGCTAGCGCCTTTAAACGAGCAAGCTAGCATTACTGGCTTCATTTATACAGAACTATCTTCGCGTGTAGGCTAGTAAGCCAGTGGTAAAGACAGTAAGCCAGTGTCTTAAGCTAGGATAGTTTATTAGCATGGGGTTCTATTTTGTTAAGCTACTTGCGTACCCCTCTACTGGTTTTACTATCCTGGCTTGTGTATCACCCTCGTCTGGTCGGCAAAGCTAGTGTATTCGAACGGCAAGTGCGTAGTGTCTACCTCTTTTATTATTTTTTTTTAAATATAACTACGTAATTCTAAAATTAATATGCCAAACAATTAAGTCACGATATTAATAATAAGTTTATGTATTCTTTCAATGCCTTGAAGATTTCTTCACATACCTCTGGTATGCATTTAGATATGGAACACCTTGAGATCCAATATAAGTCACTCAGTCTTCTGTAACTAATGCCGGATGAAAGAAAATCTATAGTGATTTCCAACTTTACTCTTGCTGGTAAAGCCTCTCATATAATAGTATCATCATCACCATCCAGCCTCAAAAGTCCACTGCTGAACATAGTTTTTAACATAGTTTGAACTGCTGCGCCGCTCTCATCCAGTTTTTATTTACCTTTCTTAAGTCGTCAGTCCATCTTGTAGGCGGTCGACCGATGCTTCTCTTGTCTTCTCTTGGCCTCCATTCCAATAACCTCTTCGTCCATCGCCCATCTGTCATTCTGGCTATGTGTCCTGCTCATCTCCACTTCAACCTGGCTATCCTCTCGATGACGTCAGTCACCTTTGTTCTTCTCCTGATTTCTTCGTTTCTGACTTTGTCTCGCAGAGTTATTCCTAACATTGACCGCTCCATTCTTCTCTGCGTTTCTCTTAGTTTGGTAGCCGAGGCTTTTGTTAAGGTAAGTGTTTCTGATCCGTACGTCAAGAGTGGGAGGACGCACTGATCAAATACCTTTCTCTTTAGGCATGTGGGCAACTCATTTTTAAAAGTTTCTCTCAGTTTTCCAAATGCTGCCCACCCAAGACCTATTCTTCTCTTCAGTTCATGAGTCTGGTTATCCCTGCCAATCGTAATTTCATGTCCCAGGTATTTATATCTATCTACGAGTTCCATTTCCTTCCCAACAATACTGATGTTCTGGTTGGGTACCAAATTTGTCATTATTTTTGTTTTCGAGATGTTTATATTTAAACCTACATTTTCTGTAGCCACAACGAGTTCTTGTACCATCTCTCTTGCCATACCTAGATCCTCAGCTACTATGACTATATCATCGGTGAAGCGTAAGTTGTTTAGGTATTCTCCATCTATTTTTATTCCCTTTTTTGTCATCCGATCCAAACTCTTAAAAGCATGTTCTAAGACCGTATTAAAAAGTTTAGGTGACATTGGGTCTCCTTGTCTAACCCCCCGTTCTATTTTTATGCGATTACTGTTAGTATATAATTTGACAGTGGTTGTTGCCTGTAAGTATATTTTGTGTAATAATGTTGTATACCTATAATCTAGCCTGCATTCTTTAAGCACCTGTAATATTTTGCTAAGCTCAACTATGTCAAAGGCTTTATGAAAATCGATAAAAACTAGAACTAGAGGTTTATTGAATTCCACTATTTTCTCTATTAGGGTTTTTATACTTTATAATAGTATGCTGTTGTTGAATTTTTGGCATCACAAAACTCAACAGAATATCAATCACATCTGGCATCATTCGTAAAATACTGATATAACTACTCTTTTAAAGTCTTCATTGCGAAGTTCTTCTAAAACCAGTGCGGATGATCCACGTTCATACCTTTTTAATAGCCATGGCCTTGTCCAAACGAGTTTTTCCAATAAAGCTTTGACACAGTTTCCGAAGTAACTTTTTCAGCCGAACATTGTGTCTTTTTGATTTAGAAATATTTACAATTTTTAGTGGATTTGTTGCTCTATTGATCTCGCAATAGTACTAGCTACTCGCTGAAAATTTCCCAGCCACATGTAAACCGTTCTAGACGGTAAACCGTTCAATGCTATCCTAGCTTGAGAAACTAGCTTCATGTAATCCGGGCTTAAGAAGATCAAACATGAGCACACACAGGATTATTTTCAATAACAAGGAACACTACTAGCATACAGGGATGATGAGAACTAGACTAGCGAGAACGTAAAAATACCAGAAAATGTGTTACAAGTGTTTGAACCAAAAGCGAAAGATAGTGACTAACAATAAACAAACAAAAACACATATATGAAAATGAGAGAAGAGGTATAACAAATTATAGCAACTATATCAAAATGAGAGGAGCAGAGGCCCCTTTCATTCCTAGGCTCCAAGTTTTGAAAAAGGGACAGAATTTGAATATTTATGACTACTGTTATGATCTGCTTCTTATTATTTTGATATTAATTATTATTTATTTGATCAATTATTTAATTAACGCAAATCATACATAAAAAATATTAAGAAAAAATCTCAGGGTGCCTTTTTTTATAATACAAAAAATTTATCGAAATTATCTTATGTTATACTTATCTTCTCTCGTGGTTTCAGTATCTCTTAGTTGATCCTTATCGGGATAAAATGGGAAAAGGAAATAAATAGAAAAATCGTAAATAAACACATACAAATACCTTTATTATCAAAAGCAATGCTCTGTAAATTTATTTATTAAATCCTGTGGGCATAACTGTCCAAAAGACTTTTACCATATAATTTAATGTAATTCAAACAAATATTTATCGCTTTGTTCTTGATACTATTAATAAAACAAGCTAAACAGACAAATTTGGTATTCGCAAAATTACTTATACTTCCTATTAAATTTTTGAAATGTTGGAATCTAAAATGCATATGCTTTTAAGTAAAAAAATTTAACTTCTGATTATAAAAAAAAATCTATCACATAGGTTATTGACTGACCTTTTTGATTCACACACAATGATGTCTCCTCTTGACCCAAACAGCTCCTCCTTGTTGATTATGTTATTCTACCAAACAAAGCCCTCTCTATTCTCAGCAAACAATCCAGCAGGATACCAGCAACTATTTCTCCAAAACACAAGCCAGGCCTCTTTTTTGCCAGTACTCGTTGAATAAACTCCAAAACTCTCTCCTCTCTTTCTCTCAACAATAATCTCCTGAGACCCAAGTATCTTTTTACTTGGTGTCACAAATAATTTTTATAATGATAATTCTTGTAACTTACTCTCTTGGACTGTACATAATCAAAGAGGTATTTCTTCTCGATTTGATTTATCTCTCGTACCACTTTTCGGCTACTCCCACTATCAAAACAGAACACTAGTACTTGCTGCTGAACTACTCACGAAAACTTTTGACTGCCCCTTTTGGATGCCGGTAACACAATGATTCCTCTTTCCAAAACTGTCTCAACATTCAAACAAAAACTTCCCCATTCCAAATTGCCAAGCCAATCAGAAACATTTCTCTCTCCACCTCCCTCTGTTTCAATCGAAAAGCCCAGTCATTCTTTCAAACAATATTTCTACTCAAAACTAATGACTTTTCGGAAATTATCTAAATATTCCTGTCATTAAACAAACATATTTAAAATTCCAATTCTCTTTACCTCTATTTTTCTAAAAACTAATAATTACGTCTACCTGTGGATTTCCCTTTTCCGTAATAAACAATCGGTTTAAAATTATAATCCTAAATAACTTTCACTTCACTTTTATTTACAAAAATGTTTTTAATTCTTCATGGAAAACTCATTAAAAGAGAAACTCACCTTGCGTGAAAGCTAACTTCTAATAAATATTTACAAATCAGTATACAGGGTGTATCAAATTTATGTGCCCTCGTTATTTTAAAAAAATTAAATTTTTATTCTATCTTTGATTGATAAATTGAAACACAATAACATCCCCGCCTTGTTTTGAGATAAAATCGTTTTTAATAAGTGCAACGAAAAATTGATTTTCTCTCGACAACAACAGTTTTCTCTTATGTCAAAATATTTATTCCCGCCTGAAAAACAATTGCTTCCTTTGTCCCAGTGTCTGTGCTTATATGGGATTGGGCACGTTTTCGATCGAAAATTTCCTACATCTTTAACCTAAAATGAATGTTCATACTTTTTGGCTACTCTGTTTTCTTCATTTATTAGATTTTCATACTCCCTCAATATTACACGCAGTTCCTTCTCCTTTTCTTCTCCCCATGTCAATTTTCTTTCGTTTTCTTCCGATTCTATACACATGTTTATTGTGTATTCTGCCTCCTCCATTTTGCATACTTCTTCTTCAAATAACACAGTTTCAATGATATCTCTTTCGCCTTCTTTTTCTATTCTGATCTCTTCTTCTTCTGGGCTCATCTCTTCTTTTGAGAAATCCCAAGCTTCATTTTCTTTTGTCAATCTTCTTCCTTCTTCTTCTTCTTTTTCTTCTTCTGGGCTCATCTCTTCTTTTGAAGAATCCCAAGCTTCAATTTCTTTTGTCACTCGTTTTTCTTCTTTTTCTTCTTCTGGGCTCATCTCTTTTTTCGAGGAATCCCTGGCTTCATTGTCTTTACTTGTCTTCTGCAGCTTTCTCCTCTTTCTTTTCTGTCCTTGCTTCATTACCAAATTCATTTCCACCGTTTCTTTTTTGTCTAAATTATCCTTTTTCCGTTTCTCATGTTCCTTGTCCATTTCCAGAATGTCCTGTTCTTTTCCTTTTGCTTGTTTTGTTTCCTGTTGATTGTCATCCATTTTTTCTTGTGTTTCCTTCATTGCTCGCTTTGTTTCTTCCTGATTTTCTTGCATTTTATCCATTTTCTTTGATGTTTCTTCCATGGCTTGTTTTGTTTCACGTTGATTTTCATCCATTTTTTGATCATTTTTGTTGTGATTTATCCATTTTCTTTGATGTTTCATCCATTTTTTGATCCATTTTTTTTGTGATTCATCCATTTTATCCATCTTCTTTGATGTTTCTTCCTGATATTTATCCATTTTTTGTAACTGGAGTTGCATCATTTGTAATAATTTATCTATTCCTGATAATTCCTGTTGTTCTGATGCCATGATTGCTGTTTCGAAAATGTCTTCTTGTTCTATATGTTCTTCTTGTTCCAAATGTTCTTCTTGTTTTTTGTTTTCTTTGCTTTTGCTTCTGGTGATCGACATGTAGTTAAAATTTATCCCCGCCTGATACGAAATTCGAAAATACCTTGTATGCTGTAGAGACGAAAATTTTTCTCTCCCCAAATATCAAATTTATCACACAAATTTTTAAATTTATCAAAATTCAAATCAATCAAAAATAAAATAAATATGTAAAAACTGCACCTAGATAAAAAATAAGTCAAACAAAATACATATTTCAAAAACTTTAAATATATCAACTTTTTCCGACGGGCAAATAAATTTTCCTTCACCTGTTTTTCCCTTTCCTATCCCTTCAAATTCATAACCAGAAATACTTTCATGCCACACGTTGGCTCGCCATGTTGTTATGATCTGCTCCTTATTATTTTGATATTAATTATTATTTATTTGATCAATTATTTAATTAACGCAAATCATACATAAAAAATATTAAGAAAAAATCTCAGGTTGCCTTTTTTTATAATACAAAAAATTTATCGAAATTATCTTATTTTATACTTATCTTCTCTCGTGGTTTCAGTATCTCTTAGTTGATCCTTATCGGGATAAAATAGGAAAAGGAAATAAATAGAAAAATCATAAATAAACACATACAAATAACTTTATTATCAAAAGCAATGCTCTGTAAATTTATTAATTAAATCCTGTGGGCATAACTGTCCAAAAGACTTTTACCATATAAATTAATCTAATTCAAACAAATATTTATCGCTTTGTTCTTGATACTATTAATAAAACAAGATAAACAAACAAATTTGGTATTCGCAAAATTACTTATACTTCCTATTAAATTTTTGAAATGTTGGAATCTTAAATGCATATGCTTTTACGTAAAAAAATTTAACTTCTGATTATAAAAAAAATCTATCACATAGGTTATTAACTGACCTTTTTGATTCACACACAATGATGTCTCCTCTTGACCCAAACAGCTCCTCCTTGTTGATTATGTTAGGCTACCAAACAAAGCCCTCTCCGTTCTCAGCAAACAATCCAGCAGGATACCAGCAACTATTTCTCCAAAACAAAAGCCAGGCCTCTTTTTTGCCAGTACTCGTTCAATAAACTCCAAAACTCTCTTTCTCTCAACAATAATCTCCTGAGACCCAAGTATCTTTTTTACTTGGTATCACAAATAATTTTTATGATGATAATTCTTGTAACTTACTCTCTTGGACTGTACATAATCAAAGAGGTATTTCTTCTCGATTTGATTTATCTCTCGTACCACTTTTTGACTACTCCCACTATCAAAACAAAACACTAGTACTTGCTGCTGAATTACTCAAGAAAACTTTTGACTGCCCCTTTTGGATGCCTGTAACACAATGATTCCTCGTTCCAAAACTGTCTCAACATTCAAACAAAAACTTTCCCCATTCCAAATTGCCAAGCCAATCAGAAACATTTCTCTCTCCACCTCCCTCTGTTTCAATCGAAAAACCCAGTCATTCTTTCAAACAATATTTCTAATCAAAACTAATGACTTTTCGGAAATTATCTAAATATTCCTGTCATTAAACAAACATTTAAAATTCCAATTCTCTTTACCTCTATTTTTCTAAAAACTAATAATTACGTCTGCCTGTGGATTTCCCTTTTCCGTAATAAACAATCGGTTTAAAATTATAATCCTAAATAACTTTCACTTCACTTTTATTTACAAAAATGTTTTTAATTCTTCATGGAAAACTCATTAAAAGCGAAACCCACTTTGCGTGAAAGCTAACTTCTAATAAATATTTACAAATCAATATACAGGGTGTATCAAATTTATGTGCCCGCTTTATTTTAAAAAAATTAAAGTTTTATTCCATCTTTGATTGATAAATTGAAACACAATAATACAAAAGAAGGAAAATACATACTTATACAAAATATTAAAACGGAGAACACATCTAACCGACCACGGTCGCGATCGCGTCCACCATGGCGATGGCGATCTTGTTTTTGTAGAAAGCGAACACATCGGAGCGATAGCGACCTGCGATTTCATTAGTATAAAAATAATACAGTTGGAAATATTGCGTATAAAATGTGCGATTTACAAGAAGAAGCACTGCTTGTTGCAGTATTGGTGGGCGAAAAAAGGCAGTTCAATCTAATTTCAAGACATGTAAGCTTCATTATTAGAAATTAATTCGGATAAAGAAAGAAATTTAGTAAATAGCATGCGTGGGCATTCTATTTTTTCCATTTACAAATAAAGACATTTTTCAGAAAAAGAAGAAATTTTTGGGTAGGTATATGACATTAACCTGAGGTAAAAGCAATAAGGAGAATTTCATAAATTGTTCCCAGAACTTTAGGGCAGTCAATGTAGTCCGTTCTTTAACGGTAAAATATTGCAAAACCTCTAAATTTTAAAGAACCGCTTGGATTGACATGAAATTTGGCATACACATAGCTAATAAGTCAAAGAAAAAAAGTGATATTGTGCCGATATGTGCTTTTGCCCTGGGGGTGGTTTTCACCCCCTCATGGGGGTGAAAAAATATTCTTCCAAAGAAAGTCAGGAAATGGATAAACTGGCTAATTTTAAGTAACTTTTGTTCTATAGAGTTTTTTCACTAAGTCAATACTTTTCGAGTTATTTGGCAGTGAATATGTTCATTTTTTCAACAAAATAACCACGCTTTTAGACGGTTTTTCGCAGATAACTCAAATAGTAAGTATTTTGTCGAAAAAAAATTCTTAGCTAAAATATAGCCTGTAAAAAATTTAAAAAAATGGTGTATATATCACATCTCTACACCTAGTAGAAGCAGAGTTATAGCTATTGAAAAATAGGTTCATATTCGTCAAATTCCAAATGGAATACTTTAAAGTGAAATAACCAATAATGAAGCACATTTCGGGAAAAACACATTACATCTTACTAAAGTGTTTAAAAAAGCTTCATTTTTGTTTTATAAAAAAAATTCTAGCATCAAAATTAAACGAGTTACGCTCAAAATAAAGTTAGTCCCTTTTGGTTTTGGTAAAAAAATCGAGAAAATCACCCCCTAATTAGTATCTTAAATGAACTTAATCGTTACGACTTCACAAGTTTCTTGACTCGTGTATATATTGTTTATATGATCTGTAAGTTTCATCTGTTCAAAGTCCTTATTATTAAAAGGGCTGCAGTTAAAAGGGGTTGAACGAGTCACTGATCACGAATATATGCAAATTTAGAAACACCAAATCTCAATAAATTTTTGACTAACAGAAAAACAAAAAAATACATGATATTCAGAAAAGCAAATCTGACTTTTTTTGTTTTTCGAGATTTTTGGTATCTCTAACAATTTTCAAGTTATTTTGAAAAGAAGCATATTTTTCAAAATTTAAATTTTTAAAAATTTTATTTTGAAACCAATTTTTTTCAAAAATAAGCACTTTGAATCGATGAAACTTACAGATCATATAAACACAACATAATAAGTAAAATAATTTGTGGAGCGGTAACGATAATTTTCATTTAAGTTGCTAATTAGGGGGTAGTATTCCCGATTTTTTTTGCAAAAACAAAATGGACCAACTTTATTTTGAGCGTAAGTTGCTTAAATTTAATGCTAGAAACTTTTTGTACTTTGAAATGTACTTTCTAATTTTTACCGCATAATTGTATATCCGTTCAAAGAACCATTAACAAATCACTTAACGATTTCACTTTCCGCGAAAACACTGCCTACTAACTAAATTATAATATTTACAATTTTTGGTCATATACAGGGCGATGAAAATCTATGATCTCGGGGTCTCTGATATAAATTTATTTTCTAAAATTTTCCCATAAAAATTATACAACAATATATTGGTATGTCGGACGATTATTAAATATCGTTCAACTTGTCGAAGGCTGTCCAAGTCAGCGTTATACAACGGAGAAGCTCATCGATTTGGTTATCGATCTTTCTTCCTTTTTTTTTTGTAATTTATTAAAATTTATGTGTGGTCTTTGCATCACTATCACGTTTCAATGTTATTTGAGTTGAACGGCCCAGTTAATGTTTAAAAATGTAAAGACTGTAATAGTTTTGTACACACTTATGAATACAGGTAAATAGGGAGAAGTGTACTTTTGAAGTGTGTAAATTAAATAATTCCTAGCTGAGCGCTTTCGGCTTATAAAGCCATCTTCAGAGCTATGCTACAATAAAAAAGTCTCTAAGGAATAATTGATTTTAGAATTCAAAAGTTTCTTCTTCTTCTTCTTTACGTGCCATCTCCGCGACGAAGGTTGGCAATCATCATTGCTATTCTTACTTTCGACACTACAGCCCGAAAGAGTTCAGTTGAGCTGCATCCAAACCATTCTCTGAGATTTCTCAGCCAGGACATTTTTCTCCTACCTATGCTGCGCCTTCCTTGAATCTTTCCCTGCATTATTAATATTAGGAGTTCATATCAGTCACCACGTGTTATATGACCCAAGTATTGAAGTTATCTTATTTTGATAGAATCAGTGGCGTAATAAAATCCGTCGGGCCCCCCCGCATAATTGGAAATGGGGCCCCCTTTAAAAAATTACTACATACATGTGTAACAAAAACTTATATAGTCGGTTCGCTAAATTCAGACACAACTGGCTAGTGATTTTAGTAATTTTGCTAATTTGGTAAAATTGGCAAAAAATAATTAATAAATAGTTAATAGTTACTTAAATAGTTAGTAATTTTGCCAATTTTAGCAAAATTGGCCAAAAACAAAAAAATTACCTACTAAAATCTCTAGCCAATTGTGTCTGAGTTTAGCGAACCGACTATATGTGTAATATCCCACTAAAGAACGAGAAATACGGCGATACCGTGTAATTTTCAGTGTTACCACCGAAGTGGTCAAGTCAGTATGTTTTAAGTTATTTACGAGTGACAATGTTTATTGTTCAACAAAAAAATCACGTTTTCAGATGGTTGCAAATAACTCAAAAAGTAAGTATTTGATCGAAAAAAAATATTCTTAAGAAAAATGTAGCTTATAAAAAATGATGAAAATTAAGTCTGTTGACCCAGTAAAAGCAAAATTGTAGCTCATGAAAAGTTGTTCTTATTAGCCAAATTCCAAATCGAATATTTCAAATTCATTGGTAAAGCGCTAACGATGAACTTTATTTGGGATGCTAAATAGGGAGAGATTTTCACTTTTTTTTAGCAAAAAAAGGGACCAACTTTATTTTGAGCTTGCTCGCTTAGTGTTGATGCTAGAAGCTTGCTATGAAACGCTATACAAAAAGATTCTATCAAAAATAAAAATAAAGCTTGTTTTTAAACATTTCAAAAAAGTTTTAATGAGTTTTCCCCAAAAAGTGCTTCATTTTTTTTATTATTTCACGTTGAGATATTCGATTTGGAGTTGAACGAAAAAGAACAATTTTTCATGCACTACAACATTGCTTTTACTGTGTCGATTTCTTTTATAAGCTACATTTTTACTAAAAATATGTTTCGATTATTTCATTCATAGAGATTCTGACCAATAGAAACCTACAAGAATAAAAATTAGAGCGGAAATTTTTTTCGATAGTTTCCCGTCGTAAAGTATTACGTCAGATGTCCTTCGTTGCTACGTAAAAATAAACATTCAGTGACATTATAATGACAATTAATGTTTTACAACTTGTCAAATAGAACACCATGAACAAGTTTAGCAAATATTCAGGCGAAGATATCAATAACATATTAGTTAAAATGATTTAAAAAAAAAAAAGAATGTGTGTGTACTTTGTACGCACGTAAGAAGTTATACTTCTACTACATATTATGTAATTTTTAAGACAATACCAAAAATTTAAAAAAATAAAAGAATAAAACGCACACAAACACATTGAAAAATGCCACAAAGAAAAAATGATTTCTGAACGATAATAATTGTTGGCAAAAATTTTAAATACGCATTTTTTGAAAAAAAAAATTATATAACAAATATACTTACAATCATAACATGCATAAAAAAATAAAAAAATAAAATTTGCATCGGGAATTGAACCCGTGAATTTCGTAGCACTTTGATTCGTAATCGAAGCGTAGACTAACTCGTCCAATCCCACATTATTTATCATGTGGAAAAATACGGTAACTCAACGTTTTACTGTTTGACAGTTGTTTTGAAAATTAAATTATGTAGTTTAAATTTTGTGGAAGAAAATATAAAAATATAACAAAACAGTAAGAAAACAATATATTAGATGAAGATTGGTAGAACTTTTGTTGGTAATTAAATTAAGTATGTAAATCAAAGCATTACGTACCTACTAGATAAATAAATCTACGCCAAAACATCATAATTTAAAAATAAAAATCGAACCTAATTTGGGATTTCTCTCTAAAATCCGCATTCTTGAGAAAATAAATGTATGTATTTCAACCTAATCCAAATGTATAATTACAATATGATTATAATAAAAACTACTTACCAAATTAGAATGAGTTTTCCTTGTCCAAAATAGTCCAAAAGTCCAAAAATATAGGTATATGACAACTATTTAAAAAGGCAGTATAACTATTAACTAACTTTTGTTTGTTGTTTCTTTTCGCACAAATTTTAAAACGCAATAACCATAAATAATCTAACTACAGCTGTGCCACAGCCGCCATATTGAATAATTTTTGACATGTCATTTGAACATCCAATCACAACAAAGTTATAATGCGCATGCGCCCGGTCGCTAGGTTTTACCATATAAAAATTCACCCTCTATCGCCGGTAAAGAAGTATAACTTCAAAAACAGTTTTATTCATGAACTAATCTTACCGAATTACACTCGAGCATTTAAAAATTACCGATATGTTTGGCCCTCGTGACACTTTGACATTATTTTACTCCCCTTCGGGTCGTGAATTGTCGAAAATTGTCAAGCAGATACGTCGTGACGCTGATAAGACTCCAAAACGGTCATTTATTAGGCTATTATGCATGAACTGTGTTTATGACCACTTACAGTTTTCATTTTTATTGGAATAGAATAAAATAGAACGAAAATTAATAAATGATTAGAATATTACATAGTATGATATGAACAACTTTCTTCGTGCACTACCAACACTATCAGCGAATATAATTTTCTTAACACATGTCTATCTGATGGGCAACTTCAATTTCAATACAGCATTGCTTAAAAACGTTGCGTATGTATGCTTAAAATAATATAACAATAACACATTTTTACTTATATAAGATGACAAGATGGAGCCCCTGACATATTGGGGCCCCCCGCAAGCTTCATGCTGCGGGTGCCTCTGTTACGCCCCTGGATAGAATCCAGTATCTCCATGCTGTTTTGTATTCTCCTTAGTACTTCCTCATTGGTTATTATGTCTGTCCAGGAGATTCTCAGTATTCTTCGATACGTCCACATCTCAAATGCTTCCAATCTATTGAGGCATTGTTTATTGAGAGTCCATGTCTCCACACCATACAAAAGAACAGAAAATACATAACATTTTAGTACTCGCTTTCTAAGATCTATGCTGAGGTCTCTACTACACAATATTTGTTTCATATTAGTGAATGCACTTCTAGCCTTTCCTATTCTAATTCGGATTTCTTTGGTATAATCGTTTGTTTCGCTAATGTTCGTCCCTAAATAGTTATAATTCTGAACTCGTTCGATCGTCTTATTATTTACGTGTAGATTGATGTTTCTAATATTTTTCTTTGATATAACCATGAATTTCGTTTTCTTTATGTTTAGTGACAGCCCAAATTCTTCACTTGTTGCAACAACCTTATTTAAAATTCTTTGTAGATCTGTAACACCCTTACACCCCATCAAAAGTTTAACTTACGTCAAAAGGTTCAAAATACCACATGAAGAGAGATAGAACCCATGTACGATTTAAAAAAAATAATTGATGGAAAAAAACCTTGTCTGACTGTTGAAAAATGCTCAACTTTGCTGTTGTTTTTGAGGTTGGAAAAGTTAAAAACATCTATGACAAGCACAAAGGACTTTCACACGAAAAATTACATTACATAAAACGAATATTTGATCATGGTAAGGTCAAGAAACCATACTTTCTGAAGTCTACGGTGTCAGCATGCAGAATGGCCGCATGTGGCATGGAGGCTTTTAATGACAGCCGACACAGACAAGGGTGTGCTCGTTAAGATGCTTTCACTTTTTCTCATATCAAGTGACAGTTGACATATGACATTTTAGCAATCGAATTGAACAATTTTTCAACAAAGTATGTAGTTACATAAATCTAGTTTTTAAAAAATATAATGAAATACAGATTGAAAAAAGACTTAAGGTCCAAGATAAATCAGTTGACAAGTTATCCTTCAAAAACTGAAATCAAATCTTTTTTTTTAATAGTAAAGGATGTATAGAAGCTTGATGGTGAAGTTTTTCTATTATGAATAAAAAAACTTCACCATCAAGCTTCTTTTCATCCTGTACTATTAAAAAAAAGATTTGAGTGCAGTTTTTGAAGGATAACTTGTCAACTGATTTATCTTGGACCTTAAGTATTTTCTTAAGGTCCAAGACTTAAGGTCCAAGATAAATCAGTTGACAAGTTATCCTTCAAAAACTGAACTCAACTCTTTTTTTAAATAGTAAAGGATGTATAGAAGCTTGATTGTGAAGTTTTTCTATTATGAATAGAAAAACTTCACCATCAAGCTTCTTTTAATCCTGTACTATTAAATTTTTTTTTTTAAAACTAGATTTATGTAACTACAGACTTTGTTGAAAAGTTGTTCAATTTTATTGCTAAAATATCATATGTCAACTGTCACTTGATATGAGAAAAAGTGAAAGCACCTTAACGAGCACACCCTTGTCTGTGTCGGCTGTCATTAAAAGCCTCCATGCCACATGCTGCCATTCTGCATGCTGACACCGTAGACTTCAGATGGTAAGGTTTTTTGACCTTACTATGATCAAATATTCGTTTTATGTAATGTAATTTTTCTTGTGAAAGTCCTTTGTGCTTGTAATAGATGTTTTTAACTTTTCCGACCTCAAAAACAACAGCAAAGTTGAGCATTTTTCAACAGTCAGACAAGGTTTTTTTCCATCAATTAAAAAAACTGCATAAGAAAATAGAAGTTTTTTTTTATATCCAACATGGGATCCATCTCTCTTCATAGTGGTATTTGAACCTTTTGACGTAAGTTAAACTTTTGAATTCTAAAATCAATTATTCATTAGAGACCTTTTTATTGCAGCATAGCTCTGAAGATGGCTTTATAAGCCGAAAGCGCTCAGCTAGGAATTATTTAATTTACACAGTTCAAAAGTACACTTCTCCCTATTTACCTGCAGTTAATGTTTGTCGTATTTTATTCACATTTAAAATTAATATTGCATCTTTTTATTTAATAAATGAGCCAATTCGACAGTAAGCCGATATCTTTGTTTATTTTTCTTTAATTATCGGATAAATATAGCATTTTCATGAATTATTCAAATACCAAAAGTTCTGCAGTCCCTTGGGAAGGGTGTAATGGATGGAAAATTCGTATTTTGGCATTTTTGTGTCGCTGGATATACCCCGTCAAAAGTAAACACATAAAAAACATTCTGTTCGTTTTTACCGGTATTTTGGGACCGTCTGTCAATATTATCTTTTCTTATTTTTATGTTAAATTGAACCTACGTACACACCTTTTTACATACGTCGGTTTTAAGTAGAGGTTGAATCGACCAAAATTTAAGAAGATAATAAATAATGTAAATATACAGAAATATAGATACATGCATGTATAATTTAGTATACAGGGTAGCGAGAAAGTATGGGAACACGGTAATTTCTCGGAAACCACTGTAAAGATTTTTATAGATTTTGGTGGGTAAGGGTTTTTTAATACGGCCGATATTATAGTGGTAATTACATTGTTGTCAAATCTTTCGTTTTTCTGGAAATCTAATGAACTTTCTTATTTCAAATAGAACATCCTGTATATTTTTTGCGTTTTGACGTCCTTAAGAAATACTGATTATTTTTCATGTTATATTTCCTATACCTAAATGCCAGAATTTCGGAGTTATTACTACATTTATTAAAAAAAAATTAAAACAAATTATAAAAATCAAATTTTTCGGCAGAGATAGACACTATTTTAGGTTCTTTGAATCATTAAAAACAAAAAAGGGCTTTTGTAATTTTTGTCAAAACTTAATCGCTTCCGAGTTATAGACAATTTAAAACTGATAAAAATCGAAAATTTACGATTTTCTAGGTTTAAAAACACAAGTAAAAAATATTATTTTTGAAACTACGAAGGGCCTAAATTCAAGGTAAAACCTTATTTTATCAGTTAGCGATAAGTAATTTGGGTATATTTCATTTTAAAATATTTTATTCTAGTTGTTAATGCAGCCCGATCTCCCGTCCTCTCATATGCGCTTCATTAAAAATAAAAAAAAACAATGTTTTAGAATAAAACGTGCCAAAAGTTCTTATAGAGAGCTGATAAAAGAAGGTTTGAGCTTGATATAGGTACTTCGTAATTTCAAAAATTATTTTTTATGTGTGTTTTTGAATATTGAAAATTTACTAGTCTAATTTTGAATTTTTGATTTTTTTTCAGTTTTACATTGTTTATAAGTCGGAAACGATTAACTATAAAGAAAAATTACAAAAGAACTTTTTTATTCCCAATGATCCAAAGAACCTAAAATAAGGTCTATCCCGGCCGAAAAATTTGATTTTTATAATTTGTTTAAAGTTTTTTAATAAATGTAGCAATAACTCCGAAATTATGGCATTTAAGTATAGGAAATATAACATGAAAAATAATAAGCATTTCTTAAGGATGTCAAAACGCAAATAATATATAGGGTATTCCATTTGAAATAAGAAAGTTCATTAGATTTCTAGAAAAACGAAAGATTTGACAACACTGTAATTATCACTATAATATCGGCCGTATTAGAAGATCCTTAATCACCAAAATCTATAAAAATCGTTTCAGCGGTTTCCGAGATATTACCGTGTTTCCATACTTTCTCGCTACCCTGTATAAATTAAATTTAGTAAATAAAATAATATATATATGATTAAAAAAAATATTTTTAATCTTCATTATATGGGACAAGTCATCAATAGTGTTTCAGAACTAACGTTTTCGGACTTATCTGTCCATATTTAGTGAACTTTGAAGTACTTGTGCTAATAACCGCAAAACTAAACACTGGTTGGTTTTGAATTGTAGACTACATATTTAAAAGTATTAAATTAAATAACAAAAAGTTGATGAATGGCTATAACTATCCGGGAACAGCAGATGCCCCTACTCGAAATAGTAATTAAATATGTGTTGGACTGCAATAGCCTGTCCACTTGGCAGGCTTCTTTTTCAGTATATTGCCTGGTTTTTAATCACCTCTATTAAGGTATCCTTCCTCTTTTGTCTGTTTCATCCTCGTTTGTCTCATTTATTTTTATTTAAAAGTTTGTCTCAGTTTATTTCATTCTCCTTTGACTCATTTAGTTTTATTTAAAAATCGTGTCCATCTTTTTAGTTTTTTCTCTTCTGTCTATATATTCTCGTTTAAGTTTATACAAGAATAAAAAACCGCTAAACGCCATAAAAATGAGTGGCGCATACAATATTCCAGCTACAAAAGATCTGATATGAGTATTACGTGACGCGAAAATGTATTTTCATTTTGATGCAAAACAAAATTCTAAATTTATTTTAAAAGATTTTCCGTAATATTTGCTAAAGAAGTAAACGCGCCACAAAAGAGTAACTTTGGTACAGTTTGAATTTTGGAACTTTTTTGTGGCGTGTTTACTTCAAATTTAGCAACCATTATGGAAAAATCTTTTAAAATAAAACTAGAATTTTGTTTTGCATCAAAATGAAAATACATTTTCGCGCCACGTAATATTCATATCAGATCTTTTGTAGCTGGAATATTGTATGCGCCACTCATTTTTACTGCGTTTAGCGGTTTTTTATTCTTGTATCAGGAGTTTCTCAAAGTTATTTATAAATTAAATGTATAAAGTTGAATGCAATGTTTCTCTATTACACGTTAAGCTTTATAAATGGTCACCTTTGTTGCATTATCTCCCAAATGATCTAGTTTCCATCGAATGTACACTAGATTTTTTTCTATTCGAAATAGATTTAAAAAAAGTATTGAGATGGCCGGTAAAATGAAGTCGGATTGCCCGTTGCCAGATCAAATTTACCGTCGTAACCACTACAACTACCTAAACCATTTCGGGAATAATCGTTAATTGGATTAAACTTTTGTAGCTTAATAACTTCTAAACGGTTTAACCAATTTTGATCAGTAAACATGAGTTTGAAACGTACTGACTAGTAGTATCTAATGGATCTAAGGTCAAGTATAATAATTGAAGTTATTACAGGAATTATTGAGCTTGATAAATCGTTTTTGCCACAGGAAATAGATTTGATCTTACTTATGATGTCTATAACTTAAAAATTAAAAAGAATTTTCCCGGATATGAGGTATACACTGTTAGATTCGTCTAGAGTCCTTCTACAAACGCTCAGTTATTGGTGCAATTCGTAGGTTGAAATTTTTTTAGTTTTTCAGTTTTTAGGCAATACTGAGCCATATGTATGTCTGATCCTGACAGCTTAGACACCATTTGAAAGCTTAACTCAACACTATTGATTTGATGTACTTGCGGTTCTCCTGTCCCTGTATCCGAAGATATATACCCCCAAAAAATATGCCGTTTTGTACTTACCAAGTCCTATAGCTGGCTTATGGGTGGTCAAAAGTCACAAACTACACCGGTTCTGAATCGGCCCTGAACCCCTCTTCAAACACAGAAAAAAAAATTCAAATCGGTTTAACTTTTACACACACATACATATCCACACGAATTTTCCCTTTTTTAAATAAAAATTGAGTCATATTTCTGAGATCGGTAACTTTTGAATGGTATAACCGATATTCAAAATTAAACATGCACGGTGAAAAGGTAATTACCAGTACTATCAGAAGCCGCAAAGGCCTGACTTAAATTATTGAAGTTTTTGGGAGTTTTGGGGACGAGAACGAAAAACAGACCCTAAATAGGAAGGGCCTTAAAATCCACACCCTTGGACCAAAATGGATGGTTGACATATGAATGGGTGAGTCTATTCCTGAACTTTAAGATGGGAGTTGGCCCAATTTTCAATTCAGTCAGATTTAGAAAATCGATCTTTTTCAAGCATTCATTGTATTTTCTTTTACGTATTTTCTTCTCCGCAATCCTTAAGCACTTGTAGTCTTCTTCTGCTCACTCTGTTCTATGTAATTTTTGCATATTTTTGTTGCTTTCGCTTTGATTCTCTATTGTATTCTGTTTAATCTCTATTTTCTGTAACTGTTTTCTAACGAAGTTAAAAAAACATGTTTTTCTACAACCGTGTTAAAAATGCAATTTTTAGCACTCCATACGAGCGTTAAAAATGCTACTTTAAGGCACTAGTGCTTTAACAAAATTTTAAGGCACTGCAGTTCTTATTGACCGTATATGCAATTTTGATGTAATGTCAAAAAAATATAAAATTGGAATGTCAGTCAAGTTCGAGTAAAAGTTTTTGTAGATATTGTCCTGTAATTACGTTTGTAGAAAAAATATTGTATGATATGCGTGTTAAAAAGCACATTCTTAAGACACTCATGTGAATTGCAGAACTCGCTTTCGCTCATTCTGCAAACTTTCACATGCGTGCCTTAAACGTGTACTTTTAACACTTATATCATAAATAACTATTCTAGTGAAAATAGCAATATTTTTAAAAGTGATTTTATTCGTTATATTAAGTAGGCAAATAGTGACTTACCTATTAAACTATCCTTAAAATAGGTTGAATAATGTTGGATCTTACCTGAAAAAATAAATATATCGATTAAAACTTGTAGGTAATATAAACGTTACTAGGTCTGGATCCCGCGTATGAAAAAAAGTTGATTAATTGTAAGCTGAAAATTTATTAATAGCTTAAAGGTGTCTAGTCGGACAAACTTTGATGTATGGGAATACTGGAACAGGGGAAGTTTTAATTGTGAAACAATTTAAAAATTTGGAACGTCAGACAACGAAAACGTCCCATGTATTTTGTCGGACAGAATTCCAATTGATTTGTTACCCTTTCATTAAACTCTCATGCAAAAATCAGACTGGTATTTGTGTCCTGTCATAATTCCTCTCATTTGACATGTTCTACGTGTTCCACTCATTAACATGTTCAGTTGGTGATAAATATCAGTCTGATTTTTGCAGGACAGTTTAATGAAAAGATAACAAATTAATTGGAAGTTCTGTCCGACAAAATACGGAACGTTTTCGTAGTGTGATGTTCCAAATTTTTCACCTGTTCCGTAATTAAAACTTCCCCTGTTCCAGTGTTCCCATACATCAAGTTTGTCCGACTAGACACCCTTAAGCTATTAAAAAATTTTCAGCTTGCTATTAATCAAATTTTTTTACATACGCGGGATCCAGACCTTTACAAAATAGAGACAAAATTAAAAAAAAATTATATTTTCTCTTTACGGAAGTTAATATACAAATACTTGTTGGCCACGATGTGGTTGTTTATATTTTACATATTACAGTTCTTTACAAATTGAAAATAATATGGCAATAAACACGTACGTAAAAAACTTTAACAAATATTTGACTAATTTGGAGGTTTGGAGCTGTATAATTTCTTTAGCAAACTCCACGATGTCACGTTTTTTGAAGTCTACACCTCTCGTCATTCCTTCGCATTTCTTGCGGAGTTCATCATCTAACTTATTAAGCATTTTATCCATAATTTCAGGATCACCACTCTCTTCGTAAGTTACTCTAGGTTGCGATTCCATCCTGATATGTATTCTTTCCTTTACTCACGTGGTATATATTTTTGCCAGTCACACTGGCGGCGTAAAAAACCTGTGTTAATTAAAATTCTTAGGTGGAATCCTGGAAAATGGCAAATCAAAACAGTTTTCTGCAATAAAGAAAATAGGTTAGAGCTGAGAGTAAGTGCTCTGAAATGCAACGTGTTTTCGATACTAGAATATTGACTTGAAAGCTCGACATTGAAGCAACAACACAAATAAA
Organism: Diabrotica virgifera virgifera; assembly: GCF_917563875.1. Lineage (NCBI taxonomy): Eukaryota > Metazoa > Arthropoda > Insecta > Coleoptera > Chrysomelidae > Diabrotica > Diabrotica virgifera. Next base: position 58,242,192 of record NC_065448.1, read on the forward strand.
CTACAGTCAATTGAAATGTGGTGATACAAAAAAGATGCTTAGAATAGCACACATGTAGAAGAAAATGCACACTCTAGAAGAGTCAAGAAAAGACTGGAACTATTGGAAACCATCAAAACACGAAAGCTGCAATACCTGGGGCATATTATGCGTAATGAGAGATACAACATACTTCAATTAATTATACAGGGGAAAATCCAGGGTGAGAGAAATGTAGGAAGAAGAAGAATCTCATGATTGCGTAACTTAAGGGAATGGTACGGATGCACATCAACTGAACTATTCAGAGCAGTAGCATCTAAGATCAGAATAGACATGATGATTGCCAACTTCCGTCTCGGAGATGGCACATAAAGAAGAAGAAGAAGAAGAAAACGAACATGGGAGTATTGCCAAAAATGGACAAATAATACAAAATAATGAACAAACATAAAAAAATTACAATATCTGGGACACGTAATAAGAAGGGAATAGCGATAGAAATGCTAAGAGTAATAACATAGGGAAAGATCAGAGGAGGAATGAGCACAGGAAGAAAGAGAGTGTCATGGGGTTTCAAAATTAAAGGGACTATACTAAAATCACAATAAAGATGTATTAGAAATAAACAAACCAAGACACATAAAAAATGTTGTTATTGTTAAGTGATGCTACGCCATATGACCAAAGGTGGACAACATTTAAATTTTTTTTTCAAATTTGTTATCTGTTTAGCATACGCTTTAAATATAGTAGCAGAAACTGCAAGGACATAATTTCCAATGGTCAATACCCTTGTATCAAATACAAAAAATATTTTTAAAAGCCCTTCTGCGAGTACAGGTGTATAAAGATCGTTTACCTGATGTGCCATTACCACCTGAACTTGTGATAACTAGATGGGGAACATAGTTAAATTCTGTAAATTTCATAATCGATAATTTTAAGGGAATTAGATGCGTCATTTGTAGTTTATATGTAGATAACTCAGGAAATATAAAAAATGTGTGGATATTTTAACAAAACCGTGTCAAAAGTAATTTGACACATATCCAAATCAATTTTGTAAATATTGCTGAATCAATTACTAAATTAGAAAAGCGAAACCTTTCATTAAACCAAAGTATTGAAATTATCAATTCATTAAATAAAAAAAAATTAAACACCTTGGGGAAACCAACAAAGTGCATCAAAAATTCTGCACAGTCTTAAAGAAAAACGAGGGATAGCAAAAAATAATTCAAATAAATAATATTATTAAGATAGAGAAATGTGAAGATAATTTAATTTTATAGGTAAAACCCTCAACTGTACAATATTTTAAGGTTGCTCCTTTAATTTCATGTGAAGTAGAAAGAAGTTTTTCCGTGTATAAACAATTATTATCAGATAGACGGCTCACTTTTTCTATAGAAAATTTAGAAAAACATTTAATAATCTATAGTTTTAATTGTAATAATAATAAAGAATTATGATAAATATAAAGAATAAATGAATATAATGATGTAGGTAATAGATATTTCAATCATTTTTTTTTATTTAGCTTTAATGCCTCGACAGATAAGGCCCTTGGCATAAAATAAATAATTAGTTAAATGCCTTCAAAACAAGGATTACTGCGTTTTTTTATTTATATGCATTAAATGCATAAAAGCATATTTCAGTGCATATTTCAACTGTTTTTTGTGCATATTTGCATGCATATTTTAGGGTTTTTTAAGTGCATATTTCCCGAGCTTTATTTATAACTATGTATATCATCAAAATCAGCTGCAGGAAACATAAAGGTTATTAATACAGATGTCCATACTACTCAAAAAATTTGGTTTCGGCCTGGAGGGGGATGTGTCACGAGAAATGTTTCTCTGGACTATTGGTCTGGCTGTGTGAAAATTCATTTAGAACTTGAAATTAGAATGGAACGAATATAGGCGGCCTCAGTGAGAAAAAATAAATATGGATTCTTTTCGGTATTCCAAGCTGCTGATTTAAAGGAATTTTATGGACAATTATTCAATCGATATAATTTCCCTCAGTCCATCCGTGTTAGTTAACATAAAAATGAATATTTTTGATACATCGTGTACATGTCTTCGAAAAGCCTCCTTATGAAACGAGACCTACATAGATTAGTTTTAATATCGGTATACCGATATAAATTTATAAAATATAATAAACTATTGTTGGACCATTACATTCATAATCAATTACAATATATATGCTCATCCCTTTTGTTAGTTAAATTCCACATTAAATAAAAATTATTTCGCATTAAAGCAACAAATTTAATTTACGTTTAAATTATGTAAAATGTTGAAAAGTTTTTATTGCCGAAATAAAATACGTAATTTACCATTGATAGGTTTAAACAGAATATCGTTTTAATTGTTAATTTATTCATAATAAAACATCAATATATAAAATTTTATCAATGCCCAGATGTTTTATTTTTATGTCTAATTATGCAAACAAGCGGTATTGTTAAAGCTACTGTTTGTTTTTACGCAAAAATTTAAATAATTTTTAAAATATTGTAATATTTATTTTAATTTATTTAAAGTATTCTAACACTAACAGTATAATACGATTTATATATAACATTTATTGAAACCGTAAAAATTTTTATTTTAGACTGAACCCTCAAATCCTAATCGCCTTTATAGAGTGCTAGCCAAACATCCTCTCCCCCTTGTATGTTTTGAAAGTTATACTTATAATAGTGAAATTTGTGGAGAGGAAAAAAAGAGACGAAGGCTTCACAAAACTGGTCATAACAGGTGGCGTAATAGTCATAGATGACGTTACAGTGCCACTGTGACCAATAATTTTAAACGGGAACTTATGGCAAGTGATATCTCGTTTGAACGGTATTGAAAATACCGAAAATAATGAAAATCATACTATTTATCTTAGTTTTAGCAATGAGTTTTAGCTAATTTATTAAACTAAATTTAAAAAACTTTATTAGACTAAATTAAATTTCTACTAAATTAAAATTATAGTTTCGCATTTAATTTTAATAAATTAAATGCGAAATAATAATTATTAAACTACATAATATTTAAGATTAAGTATTAAATAATACTTCAATATTATTTAGTTATTTGATTATTAAATATAATTTTATAATAATTTAATAATTATTAGATACTTATTAAATAATTTTTAAATAATTTAATAATTAACTATTAAATAAAAATTTAATTTTAATATTAAATAATCTGTAATTAAATTGAGCTGGTTCTTGTTCCACAAAATAACGCAAGAAAGAAATAGTGAGTTTTTTCCATTCATTTTGAAATTCATCACAATATTTATCAACATTTTGAAATATAAAGTCCCTATTTTTATCTGCCACATACGTTTTAAGAGCATTAACTCAATCTGATTTAAGTCCGGGTGGTGTGGTGGTTTAGATGACATAATGATCTGCGTTATTCATGATCTGATCTATCTCATAGTTTTTATATATGAGTTTGTGAATGTTTATTACGCTATATAATTGCCTTTACCATTTCTTGTAAAAAAGGAATGTTTTACTGTATATCAACATTTTCTGTGCTATGCATTATGACTAAAATGAAATTAACTCTTTAATAGTATTTACATTTGACATTTTGTTACAATTTCCTAATGTCATTACCGAAAATAAGATTCAGGACGTAGGTATGAATACAGAGATTAGAGAAATAAATGAAACTGGTGTCTGATACCAAACTTTCTTGTTTCAAGCAGCAGTGCAGTAGTGTTTCGGGTAATATTTATATAACAAAGAGTTTTGACATTCGGTGAGGCTATTAAAATTAAACTAACGACGGAAAACTAAAATATGTATTATGTAAAATGTAACTTTGCAAAAATAATGTGTTTACCCGTTTCTATTAACGTAAAATGAAAAAGATTTTTTTCCGTTTTTAACCGTATTACAACTGATGATCGCAATAAACTTTTGAATAAATAGTTATTTATGATATAAATGTTAAAAGTACACGTTTAAGGCAAGCATGTGAAAGTAAAGCACATGAGTGCTTTAAAAATGTACTTTTTAACACGCATATCATACAATATTTTTTCTACAAACGTAATTACAGGACAATATCTACAAAAACTTTTACTAGAACTTGACTGACATTCCATTTTTATATTTTTTTGACATTACATCAAATTGCCTATACGGTCAATACGAACTGCAGTGCCTTAAAATTTTTAAAGCACTAGTGCCTTGAAGTAACATTTTTAACGCTCGTATGGAGTGCTAAAAATTGCATTTTTAACACGGTTGTAGAAAAAATGTATTTTCATGATTATTTGTCAAAGAAGGTATGAATGAGGTTGGGAATTGTACCAAATTTGATCCAGACATGCATAATATGTTAAAATCAATGGATGACAAAATATTATATAAAAATATTAAATATAAAACTGATAAAAATTAATTAAGTACCTAGGTCATTTTGTTTCCCTGTTAAAATGTAAAAAAAGTTTGGTTTTTTTACATTCACGTTATATTTATTTCTAGTTAAGTTAGCTGCTGTTTTTATTATAAAAAAACCTAAATTATACTTAAATAAGTTAATAAAGTTTTAGTTCTTGATTTAGTAGATTTTAGCCAAACATGCAATATATTTCCTAAATAAAATATGGCAACGTTGTCTTGTATTGAATTAAGTGCGTCATTTTGTAATTTTTGTGTTGTGTATGCGTTTTATATCAATTTTATATTTGTGTATTCAGTTTTTATCCCGTACCCAAGTGATTAGTGAAGTGAATGTTTCATATTTTAGTTATTAATAGACATTTTTTCAGTGTATAAATTATTTTTCTTCCCTCAGCTGTACCTAGTTGTTTCCAGGTAATGTGAATAATTCCTAAGGTAGAAAGACATTTTACATTATGTTATGAAAACAATGAATTCATGTCAAGATTTATATAAATAATAATTATTACTGTCATTTGTTGGTTTCATTATTGTTCTTACATTGTCCATACATACATACTTATCATTTTTTAAATATAATCGCTGCTCATGCTAAATTCTATGCTTGTGCATGTTATTAATTTTTTGTTTTTGCAATAATTATTTTTATTTTTATGGTTTCTGTAATAAAAATATTTTATTGCAAAAACTAAAAATTAATAACGTGCACATTATAGAATTTGGTATGCCTAGCGAAGCTTCCAAAACGGTACAGATATCTTCCAAAACGTTACAGAAATCTTCCAATTTAAAACGCTTAGTTGGCTTCCAAAAATATCGATGGTGTTGGAATACGGGACCAGTTCTGCCTATAGAGTTCCCTTTCTACCCCACCCACTCTTCTATGATTTTCATTTCCAATAATGACACGAGCCGTCTCACCGTGCCTCGGAGAGTACGTTAAGTCGTCGGTCCCCCTGGGCTAGTGTACATCGACACTAGTTACTTGAAACAGGGTTAAAGATGTAATTGGCGCTGGAACTATCCGAAAGGATCTCCCCGGCAAAAATGCCATACGATATTATTATTATTATTAGTAAGGTAATTTAAGACCTGTTTCTTATTTTCAATGTTTATATATTTAATTATTTATATTTACATATGGATTACGAGAAGGAGAAGCAAAGGTTATTACAATTATTTGAGGAAGTATCGACTGACGAGGAAACGTGTGAAGATGAGGATGAACAAAGTTACTTTTTATTAAATTAATATAATGTTGACCAAAATGCATATCTACAAAATTATATGATCATATATTTATTAAATAATATAATTGTACACAATTTTGCAAAAAGAAATTTTTTTAAATAAATATTGCTGACTCATATTTTTGGACCCGGTCTTCTGCACCGTGCGCGAGTATTCGATTACAAAAAATTGGCGCGAGTAACGGACCCTCCGTTACTCGCACACGGTGTGGGAGACCGGGCCTGTAAATAAATTCCTGTAACTCTGCTTGTAGTGGGGATTTTGAATGGCTACTTCGTATACTTCTTCAGTGGTCAATCAACTGTGGGTAAAGTCAGTTCGCAGTGTAAAAAATAGTACTGTCCTTTTGTAATTACGCAACACGGTCCCGTACACCGTGTGCGAGTATTTGTGCACCAATTTTTGTGTTTGGATCACACATCGATATTTTTAATTAGTAAGGTAATTTAAGATCTTTTCCTTATTTTCAATGTTTATAGATTAGTTTATTTATATTTATATATATAAATATAAATATATAACTTACCCAGAACCATCAGAATGAGGTTTAGGGAGATATGTGGTTTACCAACAGAACAAGTACCAGTCGTAACACCAGGAACTTCAGATCGCTGTGCTGTTTGTGATTGGAAGAAAAATAGAAAAACAAAGTTTTACTGCCAAATATGCTCAAAATATCTGTGTTTGGAACACTAATGTTCCAATGAATGTGACACCATTGTGTATTTCATGTTTTAAAAACGTTAATTAATTTTTATAACTTTTTTTGTTACTACAATTACTCTTTATTTTTAATTTTTTTGTGTATTGAATTAAGATCTAAAGTTCTTAGTAAACAAATTTAACCATATTCAATTTTTTTTCACTTCCAAAGTTTTTGTATATACATATAAATGGATAACAATGAAAATTATTAAATTTTTGATTAAAGTAATATAATGTGAACACAAACGCATATCTACAAAATTATATGATCATATATTCATTAAATAATCTAATCGTACACAATTTTGCAAAAAAAAATAATTTTAAAACACTGCTGACCCATATTTTTGGACCTGGTCTCCTGCACCGTGCGCGAGTATCCGATCACAAAAAGTTGGCGCGAGTAACGAAAGGATATACAGTGATGAGCGCGCTAATAACCGGCAAAATAGCTCAAAAGATGGAAAACATAATACATTGCGCAACAAAAAGAGATGAAACTAGTGGAGGTGGAAATTATCGTTATAAACGTCTAAAATACCATTACATTACATAGTTTCCCACCTTTAACGTATCAGAGGTATGACAACTGTCACTGTGACAGTAGAATTTTATAAAATACTCCTGTCACAGCTGTCACAGACGTCTACAGTTGGAAAACTATGTAATGTAATGTTAATTATAGTACGTTTATAACGATAATTTCCACCTCCACTAGTTTCATCTCTTTTTGTTTCGCAATGTATTATGTTTTCCATCTTTTGAGCTTTTTTGCCGGTTATTAGCGTGCTCATCACTGTATACCAAAAACCTACTAAAAAATATTGCCTACTAGAATTAAAAAAATATATATCAAAAATCTATTAAAAAAGTAGAAATCTGCTGAATGTGGCAACGCTGTTACCAAATAAACACAACTGTCCAACTCGACATTCAATTGTCAAATATTCTTCTTCTTTTCAATTAGCCTTGTACCACATATATTAGCGATCCACATTATGTGTCGCCATCTCTAATTCCGGAAGCTCACTATATATATGAAACCAATTTTTTCCATTGAGTTCGCAGGGCATGATGAAAATGGTTTGTCTTTGGCAGGGATCGAACCCACGTCTACTGGCGTATGAGGCCAGCGTTTATGCCGTTACTCACGGCCGCTCACCCCTTACTAATTAAAACTATCGATGTCTCATTTAAACACAAAAATTTGTGCACAGATACTCACACCCGGTGTACAGCACCGTGATGCCTAATAATAAAAGTACAATACTCTATTTTACACTACACGTGGGACTACACCCACAGCTGACTGATGACTGAAGAGGTATATGCAGCAGCAATTCAAAATCTCCAATGCAATCAGAGTTACAAGAAGTTATTTAGAAGCCCGGTCTCACACACCGTGTGCGAATAACGGTCGCATAACGAATACATAGTCGTATATTTTTTAACTTATAGAGAAATGGGAAGTCCCAGATATAAACAATAAATCTCAAAATTCTCTTGGAACCATTTTGTGCTAGCATCCTTAATCTCCTCCTTTTACAATTTATAAGGCAAGGATACGACGAATAAATAAGATTAAAGGATAAAAATAAAAATTCCATTTTTATTCAGTTGCAATGCGAAGGCAAAACAATCTTATTTTTCAGTTAGAATACGGAGCGAAGTCCAGCCCTCTGAATCGACGATTTTCGACTCTTGTTGGAGTCTCATCGGAGAAAACGTAGGCCTGCTACTCCGTACTCCAATGGACCAACACCGAGAGTTTATCCCCCACATCGCAACTGACGTGAATGGACTAGGTGACTAGCGTCATCTGGCAATTTAAAGATGAAGTAGTTTTCAATCCTAATAGCAATATTAATAATATTTAAATATTAAAATATTACTAAAAGATTTTTAAATTGAAAATTTATTGGTCCATTTTCTTGGTAACACCTCCAAGGCTTCTAAAATTTGCAAGCCAGATGAATGCTGAAGCGAAGAAGACAAGAGGGAATTCAAAAAACTTACAATTCACGACCCTGTCTATTCAGCTGGTAAATTCCAACAGAAAATGGACCTAGTTACTCAAAGAAGTAACGACCAATATAAAAATAAAATAAAAATTCCATTTTTATTCAGTTGAAATGCGAAGGCAAAACAATCTTATTTTTCAATTAGAATACGGAGCGCAGTCCAGCCCTCAGAAACGACGATTTTCGACTCTTGTTGGAGTCTCATCGGAGAGAACGTAGGCCTGTTACTCCATACTCCAATTGACCAACACCGAGAGTTCATCCCCCACACCGCAACTGACGTGAATGGACTAGGTGACTAGCGTCATCTGGCAATTAAAAGATGAAGTAGTTTTCAATCCTAATAGCAATATTAATAATATTTAAATATTAAAATATTACTAAAAGATTTTTAAATTGAAAATTTATTGGTCCATTTTCTTGGTAACACCTCCAAGGCTTCTAAGATTTGCAAGCCAGATGGATGCTGAAGCGAAGAAGACAAGAGGGAATTTAAAAATCTTACAATTCAGGACCCCCTCTGTTCAGCTGGTTAATTCCAACAGAAAATGGACCTAGTTACTCAAAGAAGTAACGACCAATATAAAAATTAAATAAAAATTCCATTTTTATTCAGTTGCAATGCGAAGGCAAAACAATCTTATTTTTCAATTAGAATACGGAGCGCAGTCCAGCCCTCTGAATCGACGATTTTCGACTCTTGTTGGAGTCTCATCGGAGAGAACGTAGGCCTGCTACTCCATACTCCAATTGACCAACACCGAGAGTTCATCCCCCACACCGCAACTGACGTGAATGGACTAGGTGACTAGCGTCATCTGGCAATTGAAAGATGAGGTAGTTTTCAATCCTAATAGCAATATTAATAATATTTAAATATTAAAATATTACTAAAAGATTTTTAAATTGAAAATTTATTGGTCCATTTTCTTGGTAACACCTCCAAGGCTTCTAAGATTTGCAAGCCAGATTAGAGTTGCACAAGTTTGACTTGAATGTTTGAACTTGACTTGAGTTTGACTTAATTTCAAGTCAAACTCAAGTCAATCCTTCTGATAAATAATTCAAGTCAAGTCAAACTGGTCAATCGTACAGGTTTGAAAATTCAAACTGTTTGTCAAACTAGTTTGAAAAATAATTTATTTAGTAGATATAGGTTTTTTAGTAGATATACTTTTTTGTCGAGATTGACATGTTAGTTGCCAATTAAGATAAGAAAATTAATAATAAAATGAATGCCACATAAAAGTATCTTGATACAGGAAGCGATTATAATCAAAATAGGGTAAATTTTTTGAAAATGATTCCTGTATGCTCAGAATTGCTTGCTGGCAAGTTTCGTTTTATCGATATAACTTTTTTATATTTGAGTGTTACTAGATTAAAACAAAGAACTCGTTGGATAGTTTTTTTTTATCATACCAAGTGTAATTTAATCTACTTTAGAAGCTTTAAAGTATTACGTAACGCAAGTTGGGGGGAGGGGAGCTATGTAAAACGTTACGGCGCGTTATACTGTGGGGAGGGGGAGGGGATTCGAACAGCGCGTTACGTAACATTGTTTTTTAAATTAAATAAAAAAACTACGGAATCATAATCTCCCACCTTTTCAACTGGATTGTATTATATTGCCCCCTCACGCTCGGCTCATGTTACAATAGGACAATAGTATTCAAGTGAAAAAATCTTAAAATTTGTATTAACCAGATCAAGCACAGTAACACGTATTTGCAATAAATAGCTGGACCTTTCTTCACAACAAAAGATGAAAAGATACAGATGGGATAAAGAGGTTGTAAGAGCTTCAAAAACTGCGTTTCCTAATACTTGAACGGCCCCTTTAACAAAAATTTATGAAGGAACAACAAAATCTTATAAAATATTATATTTTTGATAGAGCCTACTCTAATGAATTTTTTGCGACTTTGCAATGTCCTATGCAGACCTATCCAAATAAGTTAAAACAAAAGTCGGTACGCTTTCAATTATAATTGGAAATAAACACGTTGCCCAATATGATATTCAAACTTTAAACTGTTTGAAGAAGTTTGATTTCAAGTCAAACCTAAAGATATTGAAATCAAGTCAAGTCAAACTATTTTACAAAAAAAGTTTGGTTTTCAAGTCAAGTCAAGTTTGTTGAATAAAATCAAACTAGTTTGACTTGATACATCTCTAAGCCAGATGGATGCTGAAGCGAAGAAGACAAGAGGGAATTTAAAAATCTTACAATTCAGGACCCCCTCTGTTCAGCTGGTTAATTCCAACAGAAAATGGACCTAGTTACTCATAGAAGTAACGACCAATATAAAAATTTAATAAAAATTCCATTTTTATTCAGTTGCAATGCGAAGGCAAAACAATCTTATTTTTCAATTAGAATACGGAGCGCAGTCCAGCCCTCTAAATCGACGATTTTCGACTCTCTTGTTGGAGTCTCATCGGAGAGAACGTAGGCCTGCTACTCCATACTCCAATTGACCAACACCGAGAGTTTATCCCCCACATCGCAGCTGACGTGAATGGACTAGGTGACTAGCGTCATCTGGCAATTGAAAGATGAAAGGACTTTTTAATATGCACTCACAGTCCGTCTATTCGTCCAGGAAAAAAGTCCAACGACAGTTGATTCCGTGTACTCAAAATATGAGTAAAATAATAAATTAAAACACAGCTTATGTTTCATTTCGGTTCAGAGGTGATCCACCATCTCCATACGTACGTTTCTGTCTCTCCAGACATCTTCAGTGGGACTACATGAACACCGCTGAATCGAAACGACACCAATTCTGCTTAACTAGGCAGACGAATAGACGGAATGTGACTGCATATTGTAGAGTCTCTTTCGTCTTCTTTATTCGTCGTCTCCTTGCCGTATGAATTGTAAGACGCAGAGATTAAGGATGTTGCCAGAAAGTGGTTCCAAAATAATTTTCAGCTTCATTGTTTAGATCTGGGACTTCTCTGTAATAGACGTCGCTACCGCTAGAGCGTGCGATACGCAGAATTATTTTTACAATTCTGCTTAAATAAGCAGATTGGTTTCGTTTTCATTCAGAATTCAGAGGTGTTTATGTAGGTGTTTATTCCCCACTGAAGACGTCTGGAGAGACAGAACTGTACGTATGGAGATGGTGGATCACGTCTGAACCTAAATGAAACCTGAGCGGTTTTTTAAATTTTAACTTTTGTGTTGCCTATAGCAAATACTCTACGGACTGGGGCGACTACGAACACCCCCACGCTACCTAGATTTTAATGGGTTCAGTTTTATAGTAGGATTAAAAGCGACTACGAACTGCCCCACGCTACCTAGGTACTTAGATAATATTTTTGTGATCATATTAGTTTTTATTTTACTTTATTGTATTCAAAAAGGAACCCAATTCCTAAAGCATGAGCGAAAATTTTAAATGATTAAATAATAAAACTATAACAATATAATCGAATAAAGTTTATTTATAAATCTACATTAACTTTATACAATAACAAAAACTACAGTTAAACAATAACAATGCTTAATTCTAATGTCTGATTAGTGATTAAAATAAGTAAAAGTGAACACTATATTTTAGACTTTAAAAGTTAGCTGCATAAAATTGCAAACTAACTTAATGAAGTCTAATTTAGTAATGTTTTGATTAACGTAATATTCATTTAGCATATTTTCAATACAATCAACTTTTCTTTTTGCCATTTTATCAAGTTTTTTTTTAGAATCTATGTACAGTTCTAATTTTCACATATACTTCTGCTTGAAAATTTAACAAAATGTCCGTAAATTTAAATATGCCAGGATGTGATTTATAAAAACATTCGTTAACTTTCGACTGAAATGATTCACATGCGTTTGTAGTAAATATAAGAGATGATGAATTTGAAGCCCACATGTAAGGTGGAAATTTTGAATCTTCTGTTAAATAATTATCAACTAGGTAATCACCAAATTGCCAAGCTATGTCATCTTCTAGCATAATATTAAAACGTTAATCAGAAAAAAGTCACCAACATCATTTGGATCTAAATAAGGAATGCCGAAATAGTTATGTTCCTAACTAGTGCGGAAAGTGATACTTTCACGCACGAGACTGCCGTTGACCCGAACGACGCGATAGCGGAGTTCGGGCAAGCAGTCGAGTGGGGGGAAGACACTGTTCGCATGAGTTAGGAACAATATATTTTCTAGGGCCGTACGTTTGGAAAACAGCCACAAAAAATAGAGTTATATCAATTTTTATTTAGAAGTAAAAATACACAAATTAATTCTTTGACAAGGTTGTCAAAATCAAACTTTCAATATAATGGGTTACCACGACGACGATATTAGTTTCCATGATGACGATTCAAAACCATTGTAATTGTCTACTGATCTGACTTTGAAATATTATGTCAAAATAATTTTATTTCATCGAATTATCAGTAGTAATTGCACAATAGCTCAGAAATTATTGAATTTTTCCCGAGTGACACTTTGATAGTTTTAATTTCACGAGCCGAAGGCGAGTGAAATTATGTCAAAGTGTCACGAGAGCAAAAATTCTATATTAATTTCAGAGGTCGAGCGCAATTTGTTGCGATTATTTCATGAATAAAACTGTTCAAAACCAAAATTTTATTGTAATTTATTTATGTAAGTACCATTAAACACACAGTTTTTATAAATATTTGACGATTGAAAGTCATCACTTTTATAATTTTTAAAACATTGATTGTCATTAATGTCACTGAATGTATTTTTTCGTAGCAACGAAGGGCATCTGACGTAATATACTTAACGACGGGAGATTATCAAAAATTATCGATTTAATTCAGATTTCTGTAGCTTTCTATTGGTCAGAATCTCCTATGAATGAAATAATCGCGCTAATTTCATTAAAACATGAACACAATAAGACAAATTTGAAATAAATTAGTAAATAATATTTAAATATTAGTTTATTGCATGTATTATAATATATTATAATGCCATATTACAAGTTATTCTACTTTCCCGCACGCCGTGCGGGAAAATTTACTTTCACGCACGCCGTGCGGGAAAGTAAAACTTTTAGAAACAAAATGCATGCGTGAAAGTGGCTCTTTTAGCACGGCGTAGAAAAAGCAATTTTAAATATTTTCCAATGACAGTTTGATCTTTATATTCCGAGGACAAACCTTAGTTTTGAATTTTGCGGTACCAATTTTGTGTTAAATGAAATTTGCAACAAAAAATAATAATCTCGGGCCCCACTAACTTGCCTGCATTTTGAATTGCTATTTCAAAATCAGAAATTATTTGCTTGGGTTTGAAATTTAAATTCAAATCTGTACATATTGTTATTTGGTAACAAAAACAATACTAGAGGAACATTAAAACCATTTTTGTAACCATGTATAGTAAACATCTGACAAAAATATTTAGAAGAGTATTGAAAAGTTCCATTTACATACAAAGAATCTATTTTACACAAAAATGTGAAACAACTAAAAATTGCGGAATTATTTTTCGTAGATAATAAAAAGTTTTCACCTGTATTTGTTTTTAAATTTAAGTTAACTAACACTTGTAGAACTTCTATCTGTGACTTGGGCAATGATGGTGTGGATTTTCGTCTTGCAGCATAGATATTTCTGCGAACGCAAGAAATGTCTTTCGTCGTCAGTGGAAAATTGCTGAAATTTTCCTTTCTCAATCCCTTGTGGACAATCTTTAAAGGTCTTTCACATATATCTTCTACAGCTTTCCTCTTTGTAGAATAACTAAAAATTTGCCGGTCAACGTGGATATCTGGAGCATGATTATGCTCCACCGATGCTTTTTCAAGAATAACTTAATTTTCATCACTTTCTTTTGCGTACACGTTTTGTTGACACCATTTTTTGATGCATCGCCATCTAACTTTTCCATCTTTGAAGACATGGGCCTTCGAATATTTATTATCATTAATTAATAATAAAAGTTCTCCCCTTTGACTAAACATAGTCGTTGGATTCGCCATTTAAAAGTTAAACACTAACGGACAAAACCGGAAACTATACCGTAATACTTGCAACTGAAGTGAATATTAACTGAAAATATTTATATTCTTACTTTCAACTATAATTAAATTTGGAATTTCCGGTCATTAAGACTTAATTCCCAACTTTCTCGGCGATGGGGCAGCAGGTACTTGGGATTAATGGGCCCAGGTATTTCGTGCGGTAGTTAGATAACGCCGACGGGCTGGTATGGTAGAAATAAGTTTTTCATGAATTTATTTTTTATATTACTATAGGTAATTTCTCTGTGATAGTCGCCCGACTTTAAGATACCAGATTTAAATTTTAAACATTCGTTTTTTATGAAAACCATTTCGGTGACTGCGTGAACTGTAATCAGCCGCTGCCCTTGGACACTGGCTTGTGCAAACCTTCGGTAGTATTAAATTTTTTATCTACTATATGTATAAGTTAATTGTATTTGAATTTAACATGTCCATTATAAATAAGTATTTAAAATAATTATTTTATATTTGTTATTACATATTATGTATCTGACACTATTCTCTTTAATTGGAGCCATTTAAAATATTTATTTGTTTGTCAAATGATCCTTGTGAATAAACGTATATCTATTTTACTCTATTGTCACCATATTATTTTTCATGGCTATGAGAATATGCTTTACTATTTTTATTTAGGTGTGTGTGTTTAGATGTATGACCTTGGTTTGAACCAATTGGCCAGCTCAAAATAGTTTTATTATCTTTTCTATAGACATAATTTCCTAATTTTAACTGATATACATTATATTTTAATAAATACATACATATATTACATTAAAAATACATACTAATATTTAAGACTATTACTAAATACTTATACTAAACCACTAATAGATATTATAATATTGTTTTTTTCCAGCGCTAAGACCTAAACCCGATTCAACACTTCGGAGGTTTAGGCCTTCATTGTGATTTTTTTGTGATTTTTTGTGTTTTTTTTTTTCGTTTTTATTTATTATTTTTTAATATTTATTTCTTTTTTTTTGTTATTTTTTATTCTTTTTTATCGCTTTTTTCTTATACTTTTTTTTGGATTTTTTTTGTATTTTTATTTGGAATAAGCCACAATTTTACTACAGAAATAAATTTATTTGACGTTTCGGTTTCCACTTTGAAAATTGTTCACAAAATACATATATTAAACAAGTTTTTGTTACTCGATAAAAATTTCTCCAACAATTGAAATTTATTTGACTCCTTTATATTGACAATTCAAACACATATTATTAGTCCAGGGTAATAAGGTTTTTTCCATGACACTTGAACAGCCAGGGTACTGAAGCGTTTTTTTGGCAGATAATACCTATAAGAGCAAATTGTAACTATTTCCTGCGTAGGATCTGGCGGCCATTTTTATTTATAAACAATTAAGTGTAAAAAATAGCATTTTTCACTTTTTTTTCAAATCAATGGAAAACAGGGAATCTTATGGTTTTTTTAGTACAAATATCTTCGAGATTATGGAAAAAGCTTTAAAATGACAAAGTTTGATATACTCATTTATTGTTAATATAATTTCGAAAACGGTCGGAATTGCAAAAAAAATATTTTCGCAATAACTGTTGTAAAAATTAGTGTACAGCTTTGAAAATTTTTTCAAATAATGGTTCTTTGGTGCTTAATATGTGATAAAAATTTCAAAGCGATTCATTCAATTGCTTAAATTTTATGCAAATTGTTTATCCCAGAGAGCATTTTTTTGCAATAACATAAGTCAGAAGAAAATGACAATAGAACCATTACACAGGTGTCAAATGAAAGAGCAGGAGCTATATTTTCAACTTGGTTTAATAAAAGTTAATAAAAAATGCATTTATTAGTAAGAAATAATTATGCAAAAGTATCGTAAACCTTTCCTTATAAACTTTTTTAATTTGTTATATAAGAAATTATACATATTTATTACAATTATTTATCAATAATGATATAGATAACATTACTTGCTAGTTGTGCACTTAAAACAGGATAAAAAAGTAATTTTTTTTGGAAAAAGTTATTCACAAAGTTTATAAAGACAAATTGACGATACTTTTGCATAATTATTTATTACTAATAAATGCATTTTTTATTCACTTTTTTAAACCATGTTGAAAATGTAGCTCATGCTCTTTCATTTGACACCTGTGGAATGGTTCTAAGGTCATTTTTTTCTGACTTATGTTATTTAAAAAAAAAATGCTCTCTGGAATAAACAATTTGAATAAAATTTAAACAATTGAATGAATCGCTTAGAAATTATTATCACATATTAAGCACCAAAGAACCCTCATTTGACAACAATTTCAAAGCTGTACACCAATTTTTACAACAGTTATTGAGAAAATATTTTTTTTTCAATTCCGAACTTTTTTCGCAATTATTTTAACAATAAATGAGTATATCAAACTTTGTAATACGTCATTTTAAAGCTTTTTCCATAATCTCGAAGATATTTGTACTAAAAAATCATAAATTTTACTGTTTTCCGTTGATTTGAAAAAAAAAAAGTGGGAAATGCCAAACGCTTCAGTACCCTGGCTGCTGAAGTGTCACGAACAGTGTATATTTTTATCTTATTACCCTGGCCTATATACATCTTAAAATATAGGACTTTAAAATGATATTCTCAATATTTTTGAGTTGCGTAGCTGGGACGATTTTATTGGAATATAGTTGCTTCGATTACATGAAATCATTTTTAACTTAAGAATTAATGTCAGAAAAATCATAGCATGTGATTTATCATTACAAGGATAACCACATGCAACGGTAATAGTAAAATTTTTGTGTTATTAATCCCATAGTAAATCATGAAGAAATAACTAAAAAAAAAATTCATGATACTCTCCCGAATGGTAAGTATTTAGTCGCGAGTTTAGTTTACTCTTAATATTATCACAAAACGCTGATTTTATATATGTATGTAAATTTAAAACCAAAATGATGTATCCTCGATATGTTATTGAATAACTAATAGTGATTTTGTGTTTCTATGGCTTTTGTCTTTCAATAAGGTTAACAAGACCCTACTGCATTCTGCCGAGGAATTTGCAACGCAATCGGTTTCATTTAACATAATTAGAGTCGCTTCTTTGATTTTTCTCTTTTTACCAGCTGTTCCTTTCAGGACTATACTCGAATCTTTCCACTGAACTCCATAGTCATCTTCTTCTTCTTTAAGTTCCATCTTCTATCGGTTAGAAATCATCATGGCAATGCGGACCCTCTTGACTGCCGCTCTAAATAGCTCTGCACTACTGCATTCGAACCATTCTCGTAAGTTCTTAAGCCAGGATGTTCTTCGTCTTCCCACATTTCGCTTTCCTCGGATTTTGCCTTGCATAATAAGTTGTAATAATGAGTATTTTTGCCCTCTCATCACATGTCCCATTCATCGTATTCCCATATTCATCCCACAATCATCATTTCATGGTAAAATCGCATTTTATTTGAAAAATAAGACGTTGGACCAATATGTGCTTCTTACTCCTTCAAAACTCCAAATAACTTCTTCTTCTTCTTTAAGGACCCTCTCCTCAATGAAGGTTGGCTACTACAATTGCAAATTTTTCTCTGTCTTCAAATGTTGAAAATTTAGCCCTGTCCATTGTCGGAGGTTTCTTAAACACGATAGTCTTTTCTTTCCTAGTCCACTCTATCTTCCAATCTTTGCTTTCACTATTAGTTGAGCATCTTGATACTTATTGTTTCTCAGTATGTGGCCTAGGTATGATGTTTCTCTAACTTTCACTGTGTTTAAAAGTTTTCCTTCTATTCTATGCAGCATTTCTTCGTTTGAGATATGCGATGGCCATGAAATTTTTAGGAATCTTCTGTAGATATACATTTAAAAGGCCTTCAATTTATTCACGGTTGATGTTTTAAGGATCCACGTCTTAACTGCATAGAGAAGAGTTAACCAGACGTAGCATTTTGGTAAACGTAGAAGAAGTTCGAGTTTAATTCGAGCATCACAAAGCAGTTCTTTGATTTTTCGAAAGGTTTTTTTTGGCCTGTTCTATTCTCGATCTTATTTCTAGATCAAAATATATGTAGACTGCTATCGATCGAACATTCTAGGTACTTAAATCTGTTGATCTGTTCTAAAATGTGCCCGTTTATTGTACAAGGTTGAGGTACACTTTGGTTTTTCCGGATTGACATCACTTTGGTGAATTTAACTATTAATCAATATTATTTTATCTGGAAAATCAATAAAAACTATTATTTTTGTAGAAGCACATTTATTAAATTTCAGTACTGACTTTGACAGTTATAATTTTATTTTTGAAGTTATACTTCTTTAGGCACGAAGGTGAATTTTTACATTCCCTGGCGCATGCGCACACCGACAGTATATTAGTCAATGATTATCGTTATACATGACAGTATATTTTTAGTCGCTCAAACGTTATACGCGATCTGATTGCGTGTTAAAATCAGATGTCAATTATTGTTGGAGATTATGGATCAACAAATGTTGTGTATATTAGTTTTTATTGTTGTGATGGCAGAGAAAAAAGCAAGTTTATAATTGTAGTGAATTTTTAAATAGTTTTTAAAAGCAACAGGTACGTAATAATTGTAAATGTTTCAGTATCCTAATATAGTCCTGTCGCCAGGGGGGTACAACGGCCTCCTTAATTCAGATGGACTTACCCAAGTTTTTTTTTATATATTTTGACCCGTAGAATACGAATTTTTTGGGTAACAGTTGATCCGGATGTCGATAAGATTGTTATAGACAAAGAACTTGAGGAATTACATAACAGCGATTTCTCGCAAAACAAAACGTCTTTTTGTATTTTTTGGGTCATTTTAAGCAAAAAATATTCCTACAAGTTTTTTCGTAGAATGCATAGTTTTCGAGATAACCGCGGTTGAACTTTCAAAAAATCGAAAAATTGCAATTTATAAACCCGAATAACTTTTGATTAAAAAATAAAGTAGCAATTCTGCTTACCGCATTTGAAAGTTGAAGTCAAATTATATCGGTTTTGATTATTTGCATTGCTAAAAATTAATTTTTTTATTGTTAAACTAATCTATAAACACATAGTGTTTCCCGTGCCTAATACATACGTTTTAACGCATGCTACGTAGAAATTGCCTCGCTTGCACTTGTAGCTACTCTACCTACTCGTTCGATTTTAAATGAGAAATCATAGAAAACATCACTTACATACTAGGTGTTTATAGCTTTGTTTAACAATAAAATAATAAATTTTTAGCAATACAAATAATCAAAACCGATATAATTTGACTTAAACTTTCAAATGCGGTAAGCAGAATTGCTACTTTATTTTTTAATCAAAAGTTATTATGGTTCAAAAATTACAATTTTTCGATTTTTTGAAAGTTCAACCGCGGTTATCTCGAAAACTATGCATTCTACGAAAAAACTTGTAGGAATATTTTTTGCTTAAAATGACCCAAAAAATACAAAAAGATGTTTTGTTTTGCGAGAAATCGCTGTTATGTAATTCCTCAAGTTCTTTGTCTATCAAGTATATTCAAATGGGAAATAAGCCACAATTTTACCTAAAAATGATTTTATTAACGTTTCGACGCCCAAGTCGGGTGTCGTTGTCAAAATACAAAATAATACTAAATAAACAAAAATGGTGTTGCTTAGTAAAAAATTCTTCTAATAATTTATTTAATCTGACTCATTTATATCGGCAATTCAGACACGTATTATACATTTTAAAGTAGACGACTTTAAAATGATATTGCCAATATTGATGAGTTGCGTTCCTGGTTTTAAAGTTTTTAAAGACAGATCACATGCTATGATTTTTTGTGGCGGATATTCTTGAGTTGGGATTGATTTCATGTAATCGAATGAACTATCTTTTAGTAAAGTCGTCCCAGGAACGCAACTCATCAATATTGGCAATATCATTTTAAAGTCGTCTACTTTAAAATGTATAATACGTGTCTGAATTGCCGATATAAATGAGTCAGATTAAATAAATTATTAGAAGAATTTTTTACTAAGCAACACCATTTTTGTTTATTTAGTATTATTTTGTATTTTGACAACGACACCCGACTTGGGCGTCGAAACGTTAATAAAATCATTTTTAGGTAAAATTGTGGCTTATTTCCCATTTGAATATACTTGATTATAAAAATGCCACAAGAAAATAGCTTCAGAACAACATTCTTTGTCTATAACAATCTTATCGACATCCGGATCAACTGTTACCCAAAAAATTCGTATTCTGCGGATCAAAATATATAAAAAAAACTTGGGTAAGTCCATCTGAATTAAGGAGGCCGTTGTACCCCCCCTGGCGACAGGACTAAATAAAAATTACGTAGGCACCTACCTATTTGGAAATTTTAAAATGAACCTATCAAAATAGCATGTAATGCTTTGATTTACATAATTTGAGTACCATCAAAATTTCTGTCAATATTCACCTAATATATTATATCACCTCTTACTCTATGTTTTGTTGTATTTTAATATTTCAATATTCTACAAAAATCAAAATAATTTGGTTAAGTTGCTAGCAGTTGCCGCTAGGGCATCTATGCCATTTCGTTCGTTGCAATTCGGGACTGCACGCTGGGGTTTGTTTTAGTTGGATCAGGGAGAGCAGCATATGTGCCTCCTGATGAGAGACTAATAAGTTTCGAAACCGGTAGAGGTGCTTGCAGCACTCTCTGATTGTACTAGGATATGGTTCGGCTGTATTTTCGTTTTGCAACGAAATTGAAAATGGTTATTCATTTTTAATTTGGTTAAATTCAGAACTGTCAAAAGTTTAAACCGTTTAGTTCTTCGATCTTCCCACATGATGCAGGTGTCTCCGTGGGTAGAAGTGTGAAGGCGGAGATACATATCCGCGCCGCGAACTCCGCGCCGTGTGAGCGCCGCGCGTTCGTGGCGCGGTTAATGTTCGTTAAAATTTTTCATTTTGACGAACCTTCCGCGATCCAGAGGAAACTTACGAACATTTAGTAATTGTAGATAATTAGTATTTGGGTGCCTACATTGAATCCGTTTTTCTCCGATCAGATCAGATCCGATATCGGCCGACGTCAGGAGTAGCTTCTCCTATTCTCATCGAGAAGTGTTTGGTTTCATTCCGATTGGTTGCAAGTAGAGTTGCAAGTTGGTTGCAAGTTGGTTGCAAGTTGGTTGCAAGTTGGTTGCAAGTTGGTTGTAAGTTGGTTGCAAGATGGTTGCAAGTTGGTTGCAAGTTGGGAGTTGCAAGTTAACATCTTTAAATATATTCAATGTCATCATCTCATTTTCATTTTCCACGGTAAACATCAATAAGTTTGATATTTTCTTCCGACCACTCCATTACTAACAAATATTCAACTCAGGCACCCCAAAACCAACAAACCACTCGCAAACCCGTCCAAATACGTATTGCGAACCATCAAATCATTTGTTGAAAAGCCGACAGAAGTTAGATCGTGGTGCGCCGTGTGCGAGCCGTTTGTGTGCCACTTGAAAACACGTACTAATCTAACAAATATGCTGCGCGCGAGCGGCTCGCACACCGAGCAGAGCGCATATGTATACCCGCCTTTAGATGAATGAATTCCAATACTAATTGCGCAAACATAAGCGGGTTCAAACCCCAATAGAAACTTTTATTTTTTTGTTTTTTTTTATACATTTTATGATGGTCAGTATATTTAATATATAATTTTTTTTTCAGAAAATACGTACTTAGTTGAAAAATTTTCAGACAATTATTGTTCAGAAATCATTTGTGGCATTTTTCAATGTGTTTGTGTGTGTTTTATTCTTTTATTTTTTTAATTTTTGGTACTGTTTTAATAAAATTTTTTGAAAAGTAGTAAGTATTCAAATTAGTTTAATATTTAAATAAAATATAAATAAACTGTTTAAAGTATATTAATTTCGTTGAAATCATATAATAGAAGTATAACTTCTTACGTGCGTACAAAGTACACACACACATTCTTTTTTTAATCTAAATTTACGTATACTTTCTAATAACCAAAATTTCCTGCTTGGCTCTGAATTAACCATTATGACAAACCGTCCAGGATCCCTCTGGGCCGATACAATACTTCCCGTAATAATGGATAACTGAATAGTTAATTTAACGCTAACAACAATGGGCACAATAACCACTATTGATCTTTAGGTTACAATGTCCATAGCTAATACTCTATAATATGTTCATTTCCGCTTGTATTCATATTACGGAAGTACACGTATAATCATATTAACAATTTAGATAAAAAACATAAGACTTATATTTGATGTTTTTCGAAAGAGTTTTATGAGATAATGCCTTATTAACTGAACGACGCCATCAAGGGAAATAAAGCATAATTGCAAAAGAAATTCTTTATTTTTATGTTTTCTCCTTATTATTATACCCATATTATTATTAAAAACTGGAAAAAATGGAACAATAATTAATGCAGCCTAACAATGTTGTAAGTGTTAAACCTAAGTAGGTAATGATAATCCTACAAAAAGACAGAGCACACAGGGTAATAAGTTGCAAACCCATACTGTGGAATCCACCAAAAGGCCCGGCGCAAATTGAACCTAAGCCAGACACAACCTGCGCCGGCGGGACGTAGTCCAGTCGGGATAGACGAATAACAGGCCTAACCTTGCATTAGGAGCTGCCCCAAATTTTATTTTTCTAATCTTTAGGGAGGGTCAATATTAGTACAAATTTAAAATCTCGACTGAATTCCACCGTTGCGTTAGCCGCCATCTTGATTTTAAACGAGAACCGTTTTTGCTCAATATCTCCGCCATTTTCAATTTTTTGACAAAAAGTGTAGAAACTGAAATTGTTGAAAATGCGATTTTCTATAATTTCATTTATTATAATTTTTTTCGTGCGGTCGATATTTTCCGAGTTATGAGGGGAAAATAGTGACAGTTGGAGCATAATTATTGAATTATTGAATTATCTCGTTTATTATTAGTTTTACGACAAATATGTACCTGTACAAAAATAAAGAGAACTAAATTCTACACAATTTTAATTTCTTTCATTTTTTTGCTGAAATTAATATTTAAGGTAGTACGTATGCGGTAATGGCGCGAGCGTAAGACCGGATTGATTTTATAGCAATTGTTTTTGTTCAATATCTACGTCATTTTCAACTAAAATTGTTCAAAATATATTTTCCTACAATTTCTTTTTAACAATTTTTTTCATGCGGTTGATGTTTTCCGAGTTACATGGGAAAATAGTAAAAAGTGGTGGGGGAGCATAATTATTGAATTGAATTTTGTATCTGAGCTGCCCCAAATTTTATAACTATATCCTTTAGGAGAGATCAATAGTAGTGTAAATTTAAAATCTAGACTGAATTCCGCGGTTGCATTAGCCGCCATATTGATTTTAAATGAGAACTGTTGTTGCTTAATATCTCCGCCATTTTCAACTTTTCGACATAAATGGTGGGAAAGAAATGCAATTTCCTACAATTTCTTTGGCACAATTTTTTTATACGACCAATATTCTCCGAGTTAAGGGGGAAAATAATGGAAGCGGAGGGGAAGCATAATTATTAAATTGTCTCATTTATTATTAACTTGACGACATAATTGTACATAAACAAAAATAAAGAGAATTATATTTTATAAAATTTTTGAAACTCCCAATGAAACATCAACCAAACTAAGTATATAAAAGACATAAAAAGACATTATATACATTAAGTTCACTTAATTTTATTAACTAGCGGGTTTTATTGGTTGAATTTGTCTGTCGATATTTTAAGTTTTATGTCGGCTAATATATCGTGATGTTCAAACAATTTTTTTTAATTTTGGACCCTGTTGGGGGGAATTTTCCCATTTCCCCCCCTTGTAGACCTGCCACTGGTTCTCTCGAAAAATTGTAGTAAATTTTAATTGCAACAATTTCAGTTCTTACACTTTTTGTCGAAAAGTTATATTGAACAAAAACAATATTCCTACAAAATCAATCAGGTCTTACGCTCGCACTTTCACCACATACGTACTACCTTAAATATTGATTTTATCAAAAAAATGGACGGGAACAAAATTGTACAAAATTTAATTATCTTCATTTTTGTATAGGTAAATATTTGTTGTAAAACTAATAATAAACGAGATAATTGAATAATTCAATAATTATGCTACAACTGTCACTATTTTCCCCTCATAACTCGGAAAATATTGACCGCACGAAAAAGATTATAATAAATGAAATTATAGAAAATCATATTTTCAACAATTTCAGTTTCTACACTTTTTGTCAAAAAATTGAAAATGGCGGAGATATTGAGCAAAAACGGTTCTTGTTTAAAATCAAGATGGCGGCTAACTCAACGGTGGAATTCAGTCGAGATTTTAAATTTATACTAACATTGACCCTCCCTAAAGACTAGAAAAATAAAATTTGGGGCAGCTCCTAATACAAGGTCAAATGCTATCCCGACTGGGCTAACGGGTGACCCGTGCATTTATTTTTCTAGCGTGCCGCATATTGAACACAACACAACCTAACCGTTGGCTATCGACATGGCGAATAGAGACGGGCAAAATTAGTGCGGACATGTAACGGTTACTTTTAATACCAGTTCTGAGTGGTACTGAGTACAAATACTGATTACAAAATACTGATGTATTTGATCCTTGTACTGAATTGAGTAGGCAACTTAAAATCGGTATTTCCGTACTTGTAACTAGTAACGTTTTAAAAATATTTTACATGTCCCTAGTAGTCGTAACGGTATGACTTTCGAAAACATCGAATTTGATCATAAGCGGGTGCATAAAAATATCTTACACTGAGTATTGTATTTCTGCACATAATACCTACATATTTAAAATAATCTCTCCCCTACTGCTCGTTCATAACTCATATTTCTCAATTTACTACTAGGATGACAATCATTTACAATTACTGCAGGATTACTGCATAATTCATAATCCCTTCGCTACTGATAGGTCATAAAAAATAACACTATCTGCATATTTCGTTTTTAATTTTTAAGCATAAAAAATGTAATTTGTAATAAACAAAAATGTAATATTCCGACAAGTTGAATTTGAGGGTAATACGATATTTTTATCGATCACGGTTTTAAGTCACGAATAATTTTTCACTTTATTTTTCTAATAACGTGTTTTTGTAAAGGCATAACTTTGATTATTAATTTAGTATCGCCGCTTATTTAGTCTACCAAAAGTTATCAGAATTGAATGACAAAGACAACGCAGTTTTCACTCGGGAAGTTGACTATGCTGATATTTTTATTTATCATAATAAATTGTACTTAGGTACCATCCGTATTCATTTCAGATAAGTCCATCTCGCAAACAAAAACAAGTAAAAATACACATCTGGCGATGAGTCACGCGTCCCACGGCCTAAGAAAACTGTACGCCAATGACAAACGTTCCCAAGCGAGACCTGCGAACGAATGAACTGATAGTAGGATGCGCAGAACTGTCTACGCAGTTCGCCGGTGAAGGTTGTGTCTCGCTTAGGTTCAATTTCCGCCGGGCCAAAGAGTCAGAAGTATAGATAAAACATAAATAGGTATAGCCGAAACTTTACAGAGGCATAATCCCAAACCTTCAAGTATTGCCTATCATAATACATTAATAACAGACTCAGCTAACAACGCATAAATCAAATTTTGCAAGAAAAATGACCCAAAGGCGAAAACATTAGCAAAGATATAAAAGCTCTAATGTCTAATGGAAATACGACGGAACTTAAGAGAGAAAGAAGTGGGGAACGGGAAAAGGAAGAGAAAAGGGAAGAATATGGAAAACTAAATAAAAGAATTTCAGCACAAATTAGGAACATGTAATTACTCGAACAGTAGGAAAGAATAAAGCCTTAAAGATAACGAAAAAGGACTTACACAAAGTAAAAAAGCAATCTACAAGCTGAGTGCCACAGACAAAAAGACAACAGCAGGTACGCGGACATTTCGAAAATGTCTAGAATGTTTTATAAAGACCTTTATGCTAGCCAAAGAACACAAGACAAATTCCAGACACGAGCAGGGACTCTCATAAATCAGGAATTTGAAGTAGTTTTACCCATTACACTGTCATATTTAAGAGCAGCTTTAAAGGAAATAAAGAACCATGGATGGCTTGGTGATGATTGACTCTTTATTAAAGCAATAAAAGTAGGATGAGAGATTCCACGAAAATCAGTAAGCGAACTGTTTAAAAATGCTTACGTTGAATTATGGCTTATACAGTGCTGAGCGTGCTAATAACCGGCAAAATAGCGCAAAAGATGGAAAACATATTAAATTGTGAGATAGAAAGAAATAAAACTAGTAAAGGTGTTAAATTTAGCGATACTAACATATCAGTTGACATTATATTGATTGTTTCCCAACTTTGGATGTATCAAAGGAGTATGTCAACTAAAACTGTCACTATGACAGTGGCATTTCTCAAACTCGTCCGATACGTCAAAGGTGGAAAACAATCAATATAATGTCAGTTTAAAGTTACTATCGCTAAATTTAGCACCACTTCTAGGTTCCCCTTTTTATCTAACAACTTAATGACAGTTAATGACAACACTGTATACAGTGAAGAGAGCGCTAATAACCGGCCAAAATAGCTCAAAGGATGGAAAACATAACACATTGCGAAACAAATCGAGATAAATCTAGTGGAGGTGGAAATTATCGTTATAAACGTATAAAATAACATTACATTACATAGTTTCCCACCTTTAGACGTATCAGAGGAGTATGACAACTGTCACTAAAGGTGGGAAACCATGTAATGTAATGTAATGTTATGTTATTTTATACGTTTATAACGATAATTTCCACCTCTACTAGTCTCATCCCTTTTTGTTTCGCAATGTATTATGTTTTCCATCTTTTAAGCTATTTTGCCGGTTATTAGCGCGCTCATCACTGTATATAAATTTGGATAAAAACAAGTTTCTAATTTTTACCAAAAAACCAAAAAATAATGTGCACTTATAGAGTAAGATACGATATCAGGTTGATTGGTATCGATCTGTTTAATGAATAATAATATGTAATTTAGCATATTAACAAGGCATATATGCAAAAAACAAGGGTTGCCCGATCTAATTTTGTTCAATAACTAATTCGATAATAATTAAAAAATGACATTTTTTTATAACTTAAAAAAAGAATTCGACCCGGGCAGATATTGTTTTAGATTTTTTAGGTCATTCTAAACAAAACACGTATTTTGTAATTATTCTCTAAAGTTGATCGTTTTTTAGTTATAAACAATTTAAAACAAGTCATTTTTTAATTATTAATTAGTTATAGTTAGAACAAGGTTAGATCGGGCAACCATTCTTTTTTGTAATTGTTAACATGCTAAATTACATATCCAATAATTTTTATCCATTAAACAGATCGGTGCAAATTTGCAAATCGACCTTATATCGGACGTGTATACACATTTAAATATCTTGGGACTTGAATAAATGAGAATGATGAGTTCGCAAAAGAACCAACAACCAGAATTGAAGTTTCACGTAACTCATTTATGAAAGTGAAAAGATTTTTTTGTAAATAAACTTTGAGTGTCGACATAAAAACGACATAAAAATGCGCATGCTTAGATGCTATAATATATTAGTTACCCTTCTATACAGTATACATGCAGCCACTCCAACTACAGCGATAAGAAAGATGGAAGTTTTCGAGATATGGCTTTATAGAAGAATACTGAGATCTTACGTAGACAGAGTCACGAATGAAGAAGCCTTGCGAATATTTTCGAAAGAAATATACGAAAACTACATAACATTAAATACAAACTAGAGTAACAAATTACTCTTAAAGATAAATATCTTCTGCAAAATATCATTCAGGGAAAGATTTTGCACAATTTCAGAGACTGTTTTAATATCTAGTCCAACCAGCTTTTTAGAGCACCTGTTAACAGAACAGGGATGGTCGCCGACCTTCGAAAGAACACGACACCTTAGAAGAATATAATTATTTTTGATCTTTTGACATAAATCTGACACCACAAGGGAAATGAAATTCAGTTACAGAAACTACAAACCGAACAAATTCCCTATCTTGATAACCTCCCTATACATAACCCAATAGTCCAAGGCGGATCTGTTTTGAGATGGACGTTGAGAGGTGAATCAAATTTTTTTGCAGAAATTGCTTGAAAATAAATCAAATAATAATATTTGAGTTATCCTCCCTCTAAAAAAGGTCCGGAACATTGTTTAAATAATCAAAATGTCAAAAATTGAAGGAAAAATTCGATTTTTTTCTTCGTTTTTTGATTATAACTTTAAAAGTATTCATTTCCGAGAAAAGTTGTACTGACATAAAAGTTGCGTATTTAAATTTCCTACAATAGAAAATTGGTTAAAAATTTAAGAAATAGTCACCCTAGTTGAAAAATAGCAATAATTGCGAAAAACCATACAAAAACAAGTATTCGCATTTTACGTTTTTCAACCATTTATGCTACACTTAGGACCTTCATATTTCACCCAGAAAAACTTTATGATACAGTAAAACAACACTGTAAATTTCTTTAAGATCGGTTCAATAGATTTTGCAAAATAAATTTTGCAATCCAGCTTTCGCAAAAAATTCATTTTTTCAAAATGTTACAGGACTAAAAATAAAGCAGATAGTACGTTAAATTTTTTTTTGCTTATAGAAGTGTACTGTACCTTTCATTTGCAATTTTCAAAATTAAAATCGATTAGTTACGACGGCGTCAGAAAATTTTTGAAATAAACAATAATTTTTGGTGCTACGCGCAGGACAGCGGTGTTCCATTCACACAAGTTGATTTCTACCAAAATTTCTTCCAATCTTTATCTAATATTCTTTTCTTACTCTATATTTTGTTGTATTTTAATATTTTAATTCCACAAAAATCAAACTAATTTTATTATTGTTTGTTAAATAGTGTTTAAACAATTGCATATGTTTAAAAATAATAAACTTTTATTATTTAAGTTAAAATATATGAACAAAGAAAGTTTTTGCTAATAAAAGTGTTATTTCAAAGGATAGAGTATGTGTTTTTATTTTGCAATAAACAAATTTATTTATCTATATCGAAATGTAATAAAAATTAAAATGTATCAAGCATTATCAAAGGTCATTGGAATGCCCAATCAGAGCAAACTATCCGCTGTCTTGCGCGTAGCACCAATAATTAATGTTTATTTAAAAAAAATCCTGACGCCGTGGTGTTAATCGATTTTAATTTTGCAAAAGTGCGAATGAAAGGTACAGTACACTTCTATACACCAAAAAATTTTCAACTTCTATCTGCTTTATTTTCAGTCCTGTAACATTTTGAAAAAATGAATATTTTTTACGAAAGCTGGATTGCAAAATTTATTTTGCAAAATCTATTGAACCGATCTTAATGAAATGTACAGTATTGTTTTACTGTATCATAAAGTTTTTCAGGGTTAAATATGAAGGTCCTAAGTGTAGCCTAAAAGGTTGAAAGACGTAAAATACGAATACTTGTTTTTGTATGTTTTTTTTTCACAATTATTGCTATTTTGCAACAAGGGTGACTATTTTTTAAATTTTTAACCAATACTGTATTGTAGGAAATTTAATTACGCAACTTTTATGTCAGTACAACTTTTCTCGGAAATGAATACTTTTAAAGTTATAATCAAAAAACTCAAGGGAGGATAACTCAAATATTATTATTTGATTTATTTTCAAGCAATTTCTGAAAAAAATTTTGAGTCACCTCTCAACGTCCAAATGTACTAATATTTTTACAGATGCGCCCTGGTCTACAAATGAAGATTGAAATCACTCGCAAGAAGTAAAATTCAGTTTATACGAGATCAAAAACGCATTTAATATGGAACGTATTACACATCATGCAATTGGATGTCCATATAATAATTCCAGTCCATTATTGCTTTGATTTTTAAAACTGCTTTATGACGTGGAGACATAGACACTTACGGAATCAATGTGCACCAGTATAGAGGCTGTCCAAAGTGATGTAACGCAAAATAGATCGAGGAGAAAACTGAAATGATATCTTTCACACTGTTAAAATCAGCAAATAGGCACTGGAAGATACAGCTGAACTACTTGATAATAATATAGCTGTTGAGCCCACCAGAATCAAAACCTGCTAAATCCTAAATTTTTCGTTTTCCCTTTTTTACACATTTTCAATGTTCAAGTATATATTAATCTACAGGCATAAGGTTTCGGCTCAAAACCTTCTAAATCTGCTTTAAAATACCAATGGTATATTTACTTTACAATCAACCCTTGTTATCTTTTACTTTTATAAACAATAAAATGCTTCTTTTTCTTGTATATTTTGTATGTGTTCCTATCAAAACGGTTCAATACCAACTTTTAGTGCATTAATTGCGCCTAAAAGCAGTTGCACATGAGGAATTTGGACAATATTATGTGGACTTAGAATCAAATTCTGCTAAATCCAAACTAAAAGTACAAATTGGGCCTAGCCGGGTAAGATGGTGAAAAGTGCCCCCAACTCAATCTAAATTCCATATAGGTCACTTTTTAGCACATATAGAGGAACTCACTTTCTGAAATTTTTAGCCCCCTAGATGGTCACGTGACCCCCCTAGAGCCTAATTAGGCTTTTTAGGTTTTTATTTTTTGTCTCAGCCGCGTCAAGAGCTAGCCAAAAACTTTATTTGAAAAAGTTGTAAGTTTCAAAAAGATCTATATGAAAAATTTTTTTTTCATTTTTTGGCGGGAAATTCTAATTTTTAGAACAATTTTAAACTTTTAAATAACTCTGAAAAAAAAACTAAGACACTCGTTTTTACGAAAATCAGTTATAATGTGTATTTTTGCACAGTATTTCACCCTAAATTTTTTCAAATTTTTAAAATTGGTGAAACGTACCTTTAAAAATAAAAAACCGCATTTTTTCGGTTTTTTTTTTTCGTTTTTTGATACAATTTTATACATATTTTTCAAAAAAGGTAACACCGTCACTAGAATAGGTAAAAAAATGAAAAATAATTGAGGTTTGCTTAATAAAATTTTTTTGTAACGCCATCCATTTTCAAGATACAGGGCGTTGAATAAAACAAAATTTTACACATTTTTTACGATTTTGCCGAAACTACTGGCAACATTGCAATAAAATTCGGCAGATTTTAAGAGGTAGTTATTGTGCATTTTTTGACGTACAATTAAGAATTTTATATTCATCATTGGCGCGCATACGGGTGATGGTCTGAAGATTTTAAAGAAAAAAAGATGGTACTCCACTGACATATTTCAAATTAACAATCATTTTTGAATTCCTCGTTCCATTTGTGATAAAAAATCTATCTTCCCATTTTTTCATACGACGCGCCGTTTTGTTGCAAAAAATAAAATATCTTAACGCTTCCAAAGTATTCGAATTAATTTTTATAATGGATGTACGAGTTTATATTGTAGAAACTACTAGAAGTTCGAATGCTTTGTAAGGATTAAGATCTTTTATTTTTTGAATAAAAATGATGAATATCAAATCCTTAATTGTATGTCAAAACATGCACAATAACTACCTCTTAAAACCCGCCAAGTTTTATTACAATGTTGCCAGTAGTTTCAGCAAAATCGTGAAAAATGTGTAAAATTTTGTTTTATTCAACGCCCTGTATCTTGAAAATGGATGGCGTTAGAAAAAAATTTTATAAAGCAAACCCCAATTATTGTTCAGTTTTTTACCTATTCTAGTGAAGGTGTTACCTTTTTTGAAAAATATGTATAAAATTGTATCAAAAAACGACAAAAAAACCGAAAAAATGCGGTTTTTTATTTTTAAAGGTACGTTTCACCAATTTTAAAAATCTGAAAAAATTCAGGGTGAAAGACTGTGCAAAAATACACGTTATAATTGATTTTCGTAAAAACGAGTGTCTTAGTTTTTTTTTCAGAGTTATTTAAATGTTTAAAATTGTTCTAAAAATTCGAATTTCCCGCCAAAAAATAAAAAAAAAATTCATATAGATCTTTTTAAAACTTACAATTTTTAAAAAAAAGTTTTTGGCTAGTTCTTGATGCGGCTGAGATAAAAAATAAAAACATAAAAAGCCTAATTAGGCTCTAGGGGGTCACGTGACCACCTAGGGGGCTAAAAATTTCAGAAAGTGAGTTACTCTATATGTGCTAAAAAGTGGCCTACATGGAATTTAAATCGAGTTGGGGGCACTTTTCACCATCTTACCCGGCTAGGCCCAATTTGTGAAGATGTATGGGGCATGCGGAAAAATGACTATACCAAATTAGTGTGCCTTTTATGACATTTATTGATGCCCCATTGATTGAGAAATGCCGGGTACTTTTTGAAAAATTTACATTTATAATGTTGTTTTAGTCTCCTGAAAATTTTTAAAAACTATAGGTCTCTATTAATATTATAGAACTTCCTTACTTAAAAAGTTTGACAATATATGGATGGTTCACAAAACCTATAATAACTTAATTGGAGCAGCTTATATATTAATACTTACGTTTCTTATACATATAAGGAAGCAGATTCTGATTTTGTCACGTTCATCTGTTCAATTTTGTGAAATATCTTTAAAACGGTGTAACCTGTCAGATAACAGGCTTTTAGAGAATCATTCTTATAAATTTGTTAAACATGTTGGACGTGAGTACATACAATAGAATATTAACTTTGGCGGCATGTTGGTGAATTTTAGAAATTAAGAAAGAAACCTTATTACTGATACACGGTATTATCTAAAAACGTTGGTGTCCCATAATTCCGTCTTTAAAATTTTAGAAAATCACACGTTCCAAATGTTTAGGTAATAAAAAGGGAGATAATAAAATGAACATATTATTATATTGAAATAAAATAAAATTAATCTAATTATAAAATTAATCTAATTATAAAATAAATGATTAACTAGTTTTTATGGGAAAGAAGCCACAATTTTACTAAATAAATATATTTTTTAACATATTAACATATTTCAGAACAACATAAAATAAACGAATCTCTAATATGACATAATGGATTCATATGAAAAGAGTATTTTCATATTAATCCATTAGATCATTAGAGCAATATATTAAAATTATTATATCACTCAGAGAATAATAGCAAATAATTGTCAAAAATTAAATTAAATTTTTAGGTATAGCTTTTAAGTATCATTTAAGTCTTCTTTATATGCGTCATTTTTCCACACACTTGAATTTTATGTAGCTGTCGCGCGTCGCGCCTACAAAATTTGACATATAAAACAAAAAAATGATTAGTGTTAAAAGTACAATTTTAAGGAACGCATGTAAAGATTTGCAGAATGAGCGAAGCAAATTCTGCAATTCACATGAGTGCCTTAAAAATGCACTGTTAACACGTATACCATACAAATTGCGCAAATTGTACTTTATTATTATTGTTAATAAATGAAATATAAATATTTTGACGTTTGCTTTCAAAATTTGACATTTCACTTTTAACTGCAGTGCCTTAAAATTTTTAAACACTCAGTGCTTTAAAGTGACATTTTTAAGGCTGTTATGGAGTGCTAAAAATTGCATTTTAACACGTTTGTAGAAAATAGTTATTTATGATATAAGTGTTAAAAGTACAATTTTAAGGCACGCATGTGAAAGTTTGCACAATGAGCGAAGCGAATTCTGCAATTCACATGAGTGCCTTAAAAATGTACCTACTTTTTAACACATATATCATACAATATTTTTTCTACAAACGTCTTATATATCAACAATTATAATTTATTCATTCTCAATTACAGGGCAATATATACAAAAACTTTTACTTGAACTTGACTCTTGACTGACATTCCATTTTTATATTTTTCTTGTTGTATTACATTAAATTAAATTTTAAAAAACCTTTTAAACCACCTTTTTCAAATTGCGCAAGTTGTACTATTAATAATAATGTTAACAAATTAAATATAAATATTTTGACGTTTCATAATTTGACAATTCACTTTTAACTGTATTACTTAAAATTTTTAAAACACTAGTGCTTTAAAGTAGCATTTTTAACGCTCCTATGGAGTGCTAAAAACTGCATTTTTAACACGGTTGTAGAATAGTTATTTATGAAACAGAGCGAGTGCTATACATCGCGTAAGTTCGCAAAAACTACTCCACGCACAGTTTCATACAATATTTTATCTACGATAAACAAATAAAAAAACTGTAACTCTTCGTCACTGGAAATAATTTCTATTCTACAATTTTTAGAACTTTGACATTTAAAAATTCTAATTTCTTTCAAACCACAAAACTGTCAAAATTTTTGTTGTAATTTATTGCTCATTATGTCATCACCATGACAACGCGGAGGTTAAGGATATTTGATTATATGAAAGTTTGTCAAAAACAGTGCGAAAAAGTAAATCCCATTTAAAATACATTGTTACTTCACACACACTTTAAACCCTTCACGCACGCTATCTATAATGACAGTTTTCACAAATTAAAAACTTATACATAATATGACATAGAGTAGATAAAAAATATTTTAAATTCGCTTATGTACATGATGTACTTTTGATGACAAAGGTCCTTATAATTTAAACTTTCGTTTATTTTGGCAAAAATTGTCTAGGTGAAAGTAACACTCTTTTTAATTAGCTGTAAGAAACATATAAACATCTTGTTATAGAAGACCTTCATAAAACATAACATTTCTCCACAATATCACCTTGTTGTCGTGTCTACACAGGGTGAAAAGTATATCTATTTTTGAGAAAATTGCGTATTTCCTCTTGAAAACAAAAGAAAGCTGAAACATTGAAACGATATTGAATAAGACGAATCCCAATTGACATTTTCTAGAGCACCTATTTCTTTTATTTTACTTTGTGAAGCTTGTTTCAACATGGATTTATTACGTCAATGAAAATCACATTAACGAGCGCAATAGAGTTTTAGTAGATTTTTGAGCTTCTGGAAAGAAATGATAATAGTCTAGTAAAATAAAATTACACTACATGTAAATCAAAATGTAAATTCGTACAGGTTGAAACAAATTTTATATCAAAGTTTAGGTGGGTACAAAAGATATTTTCAAAAAAGTATCCAAATCATACAAGGGGATCATTGTTTAAATAATTAAAAAGGGGTAATTTTTGCAAAAAAATTACTTTTTTAACTGCTGACGTCATTCAATTATTAATGAAGGTCTATTGGACTGTTTTCTGTAAAGTTGAGGGGTAAATCTTTTAGATAAGACTTACTAAATTAAATTTGACCCCCTATTTATTTAAATAATTATACATAAAACTTAAAAAACAAATTTGCAAAAAATTATTTTTAGCTTTTTAAATAAGCACTATAAAATATCTTATTTTACAGGATAAGTTGCGCTATGTTATCAGTATTATTGAAAAAAAATTGGTCCAAAAATATTTAATATTTTTTGAGATATTGAATTTGTTTATTAAATGTTACTCTATTTTTAATTGAAAAAACGCGGTTGCTACCAAAGAAATAATTACCTGTCTTAAAGCTTATTATTTTTATTTTTATGTATATTTTCGATAAATGTATTGATAAATTCAAATTTCAATTAAACTTCCCCCTAAAATGGCATTTGAAAATAATTCAAATTTGTTTATAAATTATTTTTTTAATAACGTCGCGGGGATTAAATATTTTGAAATGCCGTTTCGATAATTGGGTTCCTGGGAATTTTTCACTAATTAACAAATTTTTTTGTCTTTTTTTCCTCTTCTTTTTTTTTCTTGGCATTATATTACTACGGGCCCTTTTTGGGTTAAGTTTCATTAAGAATGTCGAATCTCTAAGTTGTAGATTCTAGACCTAAAAATATTAAGATTGGTCTAAAATCACTTAAATAAAATGTGGCTACTTACTGAGTTACAGGCTGTTTTATTTACAAATTTAAAAATTATTTTTACCAAGTACTTTCAAACTATTTGACATATCCTTATCATACTTGGCAGAAAGTGTGGGTACTATACAGTCTACTAAAGTGTGATAAATAAAAGTTTCTAGCTACCACCAGAGGCGGTACGACAGGGGCCAGTTAATGGTTGACCCTTCCCAAATTCTACGCCACTGAGGGAATTACTATTTTAGCGAAATTGTTCGATTCTCCAATACTTTCTATGTAAATAATATACTCTTTACTGGTAACGATTAAGTCATTAGTTTTCGAGATATTGGTCGTTAAAAATAAAACGGCATAGTTATTTTGATTCATTCATTCATTCATTTTAAATTTCCAATATCTCTCAAACTGATGACTTTATCGATACCAATAAAGTTATTTACATACAAAGTATTGGAGAATCGAAAAATTTCGCTACAATAGTAATTCACTCAGTGGCGTAGAATTTGGGAAGGGTCAATCATTCTCTATCCCCTGTCGTACGCCTCTGGCACTAGCTAGAAACGTTTATTAATCACAATTTAATAGGGTGTATAACAGCCACACTTTCTGCCAAGTATGATAAGGATACGTCAAATAGTTTTAAAGTATTTGGTAACAATAATTTTTAAATTTTTAAATAAAACACCCTGTAACTTAGTAAGTAGCCACATTTTATTTAATAGATTTTAGTTAAACCTTAATATTTTTAGGTCTAGAATCTACAGCTCAGAGATTCGACATTCTTAATAAAATTTAACCCTAAAAGGGCCCGTAGTAATATTACTCAAAGAAAAAAAAAGAAGAAGAAAAATGACCAAAAAATTTTGTTAATTAGTAAAAAATTCCCAGGAACCCAATTATGGAAACGGCATTTCAAAATACTTAATCCCCGCGACGTTATTAAAAAAACTAATTATAAACAAATTTGAATAATTTTCAAATGCCATTTTAGTGGGGAGTTTAACTGAAATTTGAATTTATCAATACATTTATCGAAAATATACATAAAAATAAAAATAATGAAGCAGGTGAATATTTCTTTGGCAACAACCGCGTTTTTGCAATTGAATATATAGTAACATTTAATAAACAAATTCAATATCTCAAAAAATATTAAATATTTTTCGACCATTTTTTTTTTCTTAATACTGGTAACATAACTCAACTCAGTCTGTAAAATAAGATATTTTACAGACTGGGGGTCAAATTTAATTTAGTAAGTCTTATGTGAGAAATTTACCCTTCAACTTTGCAGAAAAAAATCCTATAGACCTTCATTAGTAATTGAATGACCTCAGCAGTTAAAAAAGTATTTTTTTTGCAAAAATGACCCCTTTTTAATTATTTAAACAATGATCCCCTTCTATGATTTGGATACTTTCTTGAAAATATCTTTTGTACCCACCTAAACTTTGATATAAAATTTGTTTTAACCTGTACGAATTTACATATTGACTTTTTTTTTATTTTATTAGGCTATAAGGATTCGGTCTGTAAATAAATATCAATAGATTTCTATAACAAAATTTTTAAATTAATAATTTTAAGAATACATGTTTATATAATAAAATTAAAGATCCGTAACTAGTCTGGGCAGATTATCGGAGAATAGGCTATTTTTGGGAAAAGTTATTTACCAGCAATTTTATTGCTGGAATCGAATCTTATGATTGTATATATTAATAATATTCGTATGCAATGTCAGCAGATAGTGTGCTACTTTTTTTTATAAACAAAATGGCACCAGAAAATCGTGTTTTTCAATTATTGCTCTAGAACTACAAAGATTTTAACTTTACACCAAAAACACTCAAATAAAATTCACCTTAATTAAATAGATTCTGCATAGAGACGTGTTTTTCCCCATTTTCTTAGACGAAAATTTTTCCCGGAAAATACGGGTTTTTCCAACAAAATCTTTAATTTTCAACTAAAATTTTAGATAAGTAATTGTTTATTAA
Source organism: Diabrotica virgifera virgifera (assembly GCF_917563875.1). Lineage (NCBI taxonomy): Eukaryota > Metazoa > Arthropoda > Insecta > Coleoptera > Chrysomelidae > Diabrotica > Diabrotica virgifera. The sequence goes on from NC_065448.1 coordinate 58,280,408, forward strand.
TAATTAAATAACTTGGTAATATAAAAGCTCATTTCGTGCAGATTATAATACTGCAGAAGCCGATGGAAATTGAATGAACAGTTTAGCAACAATTGAATTGTTAATTAAAAATTTACGGTCGCTATAGTAACCACAATAATAATTATTATGATACGTAAGAATAACTATGATTTTGTATAAAAAGACACTGTACAGTGTACCTATCTAATGTACTTTACAGAATTGAAATTGGACTATTTAAGCGGCCTCGGGCCTCTTAAAATTATAAACAATTTTTTGACATAAACACATAGAATATCTCGGAAAATATTAAACTAAATTAAATCATGAAAATAGTATTGGAAAAAAAGCGGCAGGACGTTTAATTGTGATGAGTGGTTCCTGAGATAGAACCGCTCTAAGTTGACCGGCATTTACGGCAAAGATATAAACAATAGGATCATAATTTTCAAATGATCACCTTTTTATTTTTGTCCTCTTTCTCCACAGCAATTTTCATATCTTTAAAATACTCACAACATATATTGTTATAATAAAAACTATCGATATTACGAGTGAAAATTGCCAAAAATAGCGAAATTCCAATAAAAAATCAGGTTCGAGAAAATGTAATTACAAAGTTAGAAATCGCTATACGTTAAAAAAAATGCATTTTCTTAACTTCCCATGTAGCAATTTTCTTCATTATTTTTTTTTTGTTTCTAAGTAACTCGAGTAGAGCCATCTAACTAACTCATTATTAAATGTCAAAGTTGCTTTTGTGTTGTTATAATAAATTAGTTTATTTATTATAACAGAAATTTTTAATTTGTTTAAATAAATATTGTTTAAATAATTATACAGCTTTCAAATGAGAATATTTGTGTTTTTAACGTTAAAAGGTACTCTTGTAGTAAGTTTATCTAAAAAAAGTCTACAACTGGAAAAAATATTTAGTTTTTTGTTATAAATAAATTAATCTATCATAACAAAACAAAAGCAAGATTGACATTTAATAATGCGTTAGTTAGATGGGTCTACTGGAATTACTTGGGAACAAAAAAAGAATGAAGGAAATTGCTCCATGAGAAGCCGAGAAAATGCAATTTTTTAACTTATACCGATTTTGAACTTTGAGATTACATTTTCTCCAACCTAATTTTTGATTGGACTTTTGCTATTTTTGGCAATTTTCACTCGTAATATTGATAGTTTTTATTATAATAATATATGTTATGAGTATTTTAAAGATATGAAGATTGGTGTGGAAAAGAGGTCAAAGATAAAAAGGTGATGGTTGGAAAATTATGATCCTCTTGTTTATATCTTCGCCGTAAATGCCGGTCAACTTTGACCGGTTGTATCTCAGAAACCACTAATCACAACAACATTTTTTTCTTTTAAAAGAAGAGTTATGTCGCTTATTTTTCAATTCCGTTTTCATGACTTAATTTAATTTAATCTTTCCCGAGATATTCTATTTGTTTTTAAGCCAAAACATTGTTTATAATTTTAAAATATTCCTGTGTCTGCCTAAATAGTCCAATTTCAATTCTGTAAAATAGATTAGATAGGTACAGTGTCTTTTTATACAAAAATCATAGTTATTCTTATGTAGCATAATTATTGTGACTATTATAGCGACCGTAAAATTTTAATTAACAATTCAATTGTTGCTAAATTGTTTATTTAATTTCTATCGTCTTCTGGTATTATAATCTATACGAAAAGAGCTTCTACATTGCTAACTTATCTAATTATTGATAAAGAAATTCTTATCTAAAATTTTAGTTGAAAACTAAAGATTTTGTTGGAAACCCCCGCATTTCCCGGGGAAAATTTTCGTCGATGTAAATCGGGAAAAACACGTCTCTATGCAGAATTTAATTACGGTGTATTTTTATTTGGGTGTTTTTGGTGTAAAGTTAAAATCTTTCTAGTTATAGAGCAAAAATTGAAAAAACAAGATTTTCGGGCTCCATTTTGTTTATAAAAAAAGTATCACACTATCTGCGGACTTTGCATACCTTCATTATTAATATATACAATCATATAAATCCGATAACAATAAATCCGTTACCAAATTCGTGACATGTCAACTGTAGAAGATATTGTATTTCTTTTTTTTTTAAGGATTCCTGAGGCAGTGACTATTATGTCTTGTAAAGCCATGACGTTTGCTTTTGCTTCATGCATTTCTTCTATGAGTAGATGTGTAGCTAGGTGGATAAAAACTTCCCACTTTCCACGAGAAAATATTCAAATCATTGTCCTTATTTCGTTTGCGAGTTCGTCATAAGTTCAATAGTCCGGCTTCTTTGTACATGGGTTTTTTACAGGGTTAGATAGATAGCCCAACGCCAATACCCCTTTTCGGAGTACCATTTCGCCCACTCTGGTCACTTTCGAACCAACTTGCCACTCGGGTTGGTTACCGGCTCTGCAGTTGGTTGTTAGGTTTTACAATGGCCCCAGCGTGAAGGTATGTGTTGGATTTGAGTAGAAGAAGCTAAGTGGAGTAACCTGGAACTAACTCCATGTTTTCGCAATTTACTCATTTATCCCCCTTTATGCTATTAAACGAAGTGCGTTTATGTGGCTGTGCGTCTAAGTAACTAAGTTGTAAAGTGTGTTAGTTTCAAATCAAACAACCCTAATATACGCAGGTTCGATCCCCAGTGCAAATTTTTACCTCGACACCGTAAGGTACAAGAGAACGGCTTAAGTAAGTAAGTAAGTACTAAGAGCAACATAATGTGCGGAAGTGATAGCAACGTACGGTATCGTAATTGAGTTGTTGGTATTTAAGGAACACTTTTGTAGCCTTATTTGTAAAGCAAATATTGCAACTTTTTGAATTCCCTCCCTTTGTCTTCACTGCAGCATCCATCTGGCTTGCAAATTTTAGAAGCCTTGGAGGTGTTACCAGGGAAATGGACCAATAAGTTTTCAATTAAAAATCTTTTATTAATATTTTTAATATTTTTCAATATTATTAATGTTGCTATTAGGATTGAAAATTTTACTTTTCAATTGCCAGATGACGCTAGTCACCTAATCCATACACGTCAGTTGCAATGTGGGGATAAACTTTCATGGTTTGGTCACTTCGAGCAGAGAGCAGCAGGCATACGCCTCTCCGATGAGACTCCAATAAGAGTCGAAAATCGTCGATTCAGAGTGCTGGGCTGCGCTCCCTCTTCTAAGTGAAGAATACGATTGTTTTCCTTCGCATGCAACTGAATAAAAATGGTATACATTATTATTTTATTTTATATTAGTATTACTCCTATAGAGTAACCGGCGTTATCGAAATGCCTCCCACTTTTTCAGGTAAATATTTTCCTACATGAAATGCCTCCCAGGTACAATCGAAATGCCTCCGTTTCGTTAATCATTTAGGCTGATGTTTTGTCTATTTAATCTCTGTATAATGAGACAATGTTGCCAAATCATAATTTAAATAGATAATATCTATCTATTTTGATTTATAAAAAATGGACATTATAATCCTCTTGTCTTTTGTTTACTTCAAGATAAAAAGTCATACCTTCATAATAATATATTATATCGAATTTAAATATATCATAGAAGAATGTTTTAAAATTAATTGTCCTGTATCCCCTAAAGTAATATCTTCAGACTAATAGTATCCGTATGGCATTTCCTGAAGCAGATCTTCATGGATGTCGTTTTCATTTGGGCCAGGGATGGTACAGAAAGGTTCAAGAACTGGGTTTACCTCCAGAATACCAGAAAAAAGGTGTTGAGTAACTGAAATAACGAATTTCTTTATTTATATTTTTTGTCTTTCATTCTTACATCCTGAAGATGTGAGCGATTTTTTTGCTATAGAATTGGCAGAAATTAAACCAGTGGATGAAAAAGTCACCCAGTTTTGTGAATATCTTGTTGATAATTACATATCTGAAAATTCGACATTTCCTCCACATCTTTGGGCTCATCCTAACATTAATAATTTTATTGATATAGTTTTACAATTTCAAATAAATACCTACACTAAAATAAATTCTGTTTCGACACAAAAAAAATTGTTGCGGAAAGTACAGCAAAAATAAATTTTCTAAATGAAAAACTTTTAGAATTAAGAGATTGTAAAATAAATAGATTGGAATTTGTCAAAGTAGTACCTATCATATAAATTTAGGAAAAATATTTTGTAACTATATATTTCTATACACATTTTGTAATATTTTCCAAATAAGATTTTTGTGATATTATTTTTAATAAATCTATAAAATACTTTTTATGATTTTGTATTTTTTGTCAAATTAATAATAACAAAAAATAATGGTTATTATAATTATAATGGTTATAAAACTAATTCTATGTATAAGTTAGTTGAAATTTATAAATACTGCCTAGTGTCAATAATGTTTAATACATAAAGGTCGAAAATAAAATAAATTAAATAACAAATTACCAATTTTACCAAAAATGTACAAAGGGATGAAAATGTGGCAACATCTCACCTTCACATAAAGATTAGAAGAATGTAATTTATTTAGAGCTTGGGAGGCAATTCGTATGTGACGATTTTAGCGACAGGTAATAAACCCTTTTTCGGGAGGCATTTCATATGCGCCCAGAGTAACTAGGTCAATTTTCCGTTGGAACTTTACCAAGCTGCAGACGGGGGTTGTGAATTGCAACTTTTTAGAATTCTCTGCCTTTGTCTTCACTGCAGCATCCATCTGGATTGCAAATTTTAGAAGACTTGGAGGTGTCACCAGGGAAATGGACTAATAAGTTTTCAATTTAAAAATCTTTTATTATTATTTTTAATATTTTTCAATATTATTAATGTTGCTATTAGGATTGAAAACTTTACCTTTCAAATAGTATTAATTATTAAGCAACTATTTTTATATAACTAACATGAAATATCATAATTTGCCACTTCTTGGCAGTTGCTGGTTAACTGGAAATATAACTGGAAAAATAACGCAAAAGATGGAAAACATAAAACATTATAAGTGAAACATTGTGAAATAGAAAGATATGTAACTAGTAGAAGTGGAAATTATTTCTATAAAAGTATAAATTCCCATTACATCAAGGGCGGATCCAGGACCGATTTTCGGGAGGGGCCATAAACTTTTTTTGGGGAGGAGTACCAGAAGTACGATGGTAATTTTTAAAAATTAGGGTTACAATGGTGAGTTTTAAGTCATTTTTCACACACTTTGAGAATTGCCTTAAAACTCACCATTCCTGCCATAGTACCGATTCCTACACATTTCTTCGGATCCAAGTGTAGTTCTTTCAACAAGTTTAATACTATTTTTTCCAATGCTTCTCCTGCCAGGCCTTGTTATTTCCCTATTTCTTGATTTTCACTAATTATTTTTAGGTTCTCATAAGCGTCAATGAATTTGACAAAGTCTTCACGAATGTTGTTATTGTGTATGTATCCCAAATTTAGAGAAAGCTGTTCCACGTGGGATACGTCAGTCGTTTCGTCAAATATTATTTGTTCAAATATTTCTTCGCCACAACATGTTATTAATTGATTTTGACTGTTGCTACTAATGCATGTTGCTCAGGAAGATGCTGTGGATAGGTGTTATTTAAGAGTCTTATCTCCTGATGCGATTTTAAACCTTAACACTGTGGTTCTAAGGCAAACCCCGATATGTCAAAAAACGTGATTTTGCACCAGATGAGTTTAAAAGTTCGCGGTGTTGTTGTAATAGTGGACATATCGGAAACAATTTTATTATCTACTGGTTACTTGGATGTGTTTAGCCATGTAGGGTTTTGTCATCACATTCTTCATCGCTCAATGTAGGTACATATTGGCATTAAAAACGAAAAATCGATAATTTTTGACATATCGGGTTTTGCCTTAGTACCACAGCAATTCCCCTCATTCCTAGGTCCAGCATCTTCGTCCAGAAGCATAAGGCCATCATCACGATGGTCTCTTAGAGGAATATTTTGTCGACCTAAGAACACTATAGACCCTACTATTGGTCGTAGTCTTTCTTTATTTTTTGTTTCTGTTTAGACCTCTGAGAGTCTGTCTGGTTAATGACTGACTTTCGAGGGTTGCTATAACTTTTTAGAAAATCCAGCTCAACCTGAACGCATTTCTTGCGATATGATGTTTTTTCATGGGTTTATATGACTCCGTCTTTGCTCATGAATTTGGGGAAAGATGTTAAAGGTTTCGTGACAGGGCTTTGGGCTGTCATCCCGTTATTGTGACCATATTTTTCATTAGAAAAATGAAACGCAATATTTGTAAAACAATTCCTTTTGACTGTGCGAAAATACCAACCAACTCCTTTGTTCTAAGTGCTTGTTATCCAATCGTTACCCAAGTAACGCTTCACTTCTTTTTTATTCTTTTCTCTGTAAAATTATGAAACATTTTGATTTATAAAAAACCCAAAAGTCATTCTTGAAGCTTCTCCGTTACTTCTTTTTTTTTCAATCTAGTCCAGAAAACGTATTTATCCCCTGTTTTGTACATGTATATGTGTTTAAAATTAAAAACATTTGAACTGCAAATATTTAAATTTATATTATTCTAAATTCTCGGAGGGGGCCATGGCCCCCATGGCCCCCTCCCTGGATCCGCCCTTGCATTACATTACATAGTTTTCCACCTTTAGTCGTCTGTGACAATAGTATTTTATAAAATTCTTCTGTCACAGTGACAGTTTTCATTCTCCTCCGATACGTCTAAAGGTGGCAAACTATGTAGGGTAAAGTATATCGATAATTTCCACATCTACTAATTTCACCTCTTTTTTACTTCACAATGTATCAAGTTTTCTATCTTATACGTTATTTTGTCTTTTAATAGCGCGCTTATCCCTGTATACTTTCATGATTATTTCGTGATATTCCATTTATTTTTATTTTTTATTTATTTGTTTTATTTTCATATAAAAATATGTTCGGACATAACTTTCATTTACCTATCAGGTTAAAATCGGATATTTTGGCTTCTTATGTACCTAATAAATAACAATATTTTTAATAAATATAATTTCCAAAATTTTTTTAATAAAAGATATACTTAATTTCTAAGCAAAATAATGTCGCAAATATCTGTGGGGTTATTGGCTTTGTTTATTTAAAGTCATAAAACTCTTACTTTTCTCCAATGACGTTTATTAATGATTGTTTGTAATAAAACGTAAACAAAGATAAAAATAAATTAATAGATGTGCATGTCCGCAGAGATAGCAGAATACCAAACAGAAATTAATATTATTTTATAATTACAATACACAATATTTATCAATATTTAAATATTAACTATTAGTTGTGCCGTAATTTAAATATTCATAATTGTAATTCATGCAACCTGTCTATTTTTATATTAATACGAGCAGTTAGTTCAGTAACATGTTAAATAATGTAACGAGTTGCAATAATATATAATATTCATTCGCAGCGCAAAAATACATTATTGCCCATTCGGTTCAGAACTGTTTTATACAAATTTGTATAAAATATCAATAAATGCATATAATAATTTAAACACAGAAACTAAAACAAAAGAAACCCAAATAGTTTAGTCATCAGAGACGGAAATGCCACTCACGCTCTGAAAATCATAACAACAAGCCGAATTTGGCTGATAATGCCAATTTTGGGGCGCCGAAAAAGATGCAGAAAGTTTGCTACTGCTACCCCTGGGCTTCCCCTTAAAATGCACCTCGTAGCGAGGATAACAGAAAATATTTTTTGATTTTGAAAACGATGAAGACAGCAAAATTGAAAATGATAATGAGTAAGTTTTCCATTGTAGTAAAATTAATATCTTGGTTAAACCTTTTTATTTTGACTTTATTTTCGATCCAGTTCTTTAAATAAAGGTAGATTGCGGTAAATCTTAGAGTACTTATATAAATCGTTATCCGTTCTAACGTATGTCCAAAAAGTTTTGGCACAACATTCATTGGCTTTAATTTTAACACAAACAAAATAATATCAAGGTACATTTGGAGACAAAAGCTTGTATATATTGCCTACTATTAGTTAAGATTTATTTATTTTGAAGTTTTCGTTTTAACAAATAGTACAAATTAGAAATGAGGAAAAGTATCTACAAGTTAGTTAAGCGGGTACTCAAAGCAGCTGAAATCTGTCAAACATTTCAGAATGAAAACATTTCACGCAGAACCATTTATAGAACATAACGGAGTGCACGTAGGGAATATCATGGCTGAATCTACCAAAATGTGGAATACCACTTGCATTTACTGTACAGAAGTCAGAGATATTAGCGAGAAGAACAAAAAACAGCTTGGAGTAAAAACTAGAAGATTGGCTCGTCAATACAGATGGTCTAAGAGTACGATATCATTGGAAATGAGCAGGAATGGTCTTAGTATCGAAAGAGACGTTATATTATCCCATATATAGAGACCCAAATATTATCAAGCGCTATTCTTTCAGACGTAGGTATTATTACTTTAGAGATATCCAAAACTGGCTTCCACAACACCAAATATTCTTTGTTCCCAAATACAGTAATCCTACAAACTTGCCACAGGTTCACCGAATAAAGGATTTTTGGGCTTTATTGTTTAGGAAAGTTTATCATGAAGGCTGGGAAGACCAAGATTAAGAACAATTAAGACGGCGAGTTTACGAACAACTAAGAGAAATTGATCTGAATTCCGCCCAGGACCTCATAAAAGACATTCGAAGACATTTGCGTCTAGTAGAGGAGAATATGACACTTCACATTTATTTGATAGTATAGTTTATTTAAGCATTGAGTTGTTATTTATGATAACCATTTAGTGTTTAATTAAATTTCTTCATTATCTAAAAAATTCGATAAATATTTTGTGCCAAAACTTCCAGGGCATACGTTATTGATATTCTATGAATATAATGTTGAAACGGTGTCAAAGACACGTCACTTCCACTTCGTCAAGAAACCAGTAATTTTAGTTTTCATGTAAAACATTTTCGTCTCACCTTGTATGCATAAGTCGATCGCTTCTAATATTAAACGAGTGTTAAAAGTATATCTGTATCTCGGATAACTGTTTCATCATTGTTTATTCCGGCGAAGGTTGGTTTGACAAATAATGGCTTAATTCCATCGTGAGCAAATTATATGCGGCTTGTATTCAAAGGAGATTCTGAGCATTTAGTTAAGTGGTTACCTCTATAGGGTTCTATCTTAGAGTTAACTTGTTTAGACTACATTTAAGACGCTCACTATACTACTTGCGAAGTCGATCGAAGTTCAGCAAGTAGGAGAGTGTAGACAGTAACCTTGTGCGACTTCGCTGCGCCTCGGTCTACTTCCATTCGGTAGTGGTATTGCGATTGAGTCAAACGAATCGAAATCCTTATCGCCCGGCGTGAATGTGTCCCTCGCGAAGTAGAACCAGTGTGTAGTGACGGTACTTCGGACTTTGGTCAACTTTGCCGAAGTAACTTCGCCGAGAGTGTGGTACTTGCTTTAGATTGTCCATAGTTCGCAGTTAGAAACCACACCTGCTGAGACGTAATTCTTTTGTGCGAATTGAAAGTCATACGAGTTCTTTTTGATTGGTCAAAAATTAACATAGCCGTGTGGTGGGGGTGATTAAAGATATACTTTGATTTTTTCTATTGGTTGTTGAAGTAATGCGAGAGGTGATTTGATTACAACTATTGGTCAAAGTTATATCAAATATATCACAGAATAACTAAGTAGGAAAGAATAAGGTAGGTTATATTTATCTTTATGTAAATTATTTGCCTCTTATTAATTTTTACTTAAGTTATTCTTCTAATTTTGTTTTGATTTGTCTTCCATTTTCTGTGCAAGATGATGGCGCCCAATATTTTATTCAGTATTTCTATTGTCATTTCAAATTCATCTAGTTCTAAGCTAATAAGAAAATGTAAAGAAACGCCACACAAAGAACCAGGAACCATCCCACATCTTCACCGATTTTGAGCAACTGAGCCTTTATTTATTCCATTGTAGCCCAAATATTAATCCTTTTCTGACATATTAACAGGTTCTGTCAATTATGTTTTCGTTATTCAACCGGATGAAATTATACGTGTTACAATGTGGGACAGAAGATTTGATGATTTCAAATAAATATTTTACTGTTTTCTGCTGTTTTTTTAAAGTTCGATTTATTGCTTTTTCCTTTTTTGAAATTGATAACACTGTTCTTCAAGAAATTATCAAGTTTATCGCTCGGTATAGCGCTTCATTATTTTATTATGAGCGTCGATGTAGAAGGCGAAAGAAATACTAATAGTCCAGAAAGCCACTGCGCATCCGCTAGGAAAAATATTCTGATTCGGATTTTTTGCACAATCTTACTCAAAAAGGACCCCTTTTAACAAATTTGTATGTTGCCAGGTCCAAAAGTGGGTCATTTTTTTTTAAATTTTTTAGGGTTTTTGGATCATTTTAAACAGAAAAGGTCGTTAGTGACTTTTCTCTAAAGTTGATAGTTTTTGACATATAAGCGATTAAAAATTTAAAAATTGCTAAATCGGCCATTTTTAACGCTCAGAAACTAGGTGAAAAACTGAAAATTTCGATTTTGCCAAGGTAAGAATATATTCTTTGAACATAAGAGTATATTATTTGAACATCGATTGATGAATACAATATCGAAAACCCCTTTGCTTTTTAATTGACAATCAAGCGGGCGCTTGATTGGCAACCGTTGATGTAACATGCGTAAATATATGTGCGGAAAAATATTTCGATTCAATTTTTTTTACCACTTGGCTTAAAAATATCCCCTCTTAACAAATTTGTATGTTGCCAGGATCAAAAAATCAAAAAAATTTTTAAACGTTTGTTTTTTGTTTTTTCCTAAACTAATTTTTTTGCATTGGACAAATTTTTTTAGGTTTTTTGGATCATTCCAAATAGAAAAGACATTAATGGACTTTTCTGTAAATGTGATAGTTTTCGAGATATAAGCGATTGAAATTTTAAAAATGGCAAAATAGTCCATTTTTAATCCTCAAAAACTATGTGAAACACCAAAAATTTCAATGATACCAAGATACGTAGATATTCTAAGAATATCTATCGATTGATGAAATCCCGAAGAGCTTTTTGCAATACTGTAGCGGAAGAGAAATCTTGGCCGATCCCCGTATAACAGTAAACACCTCGAGAATGACGTAATCGGATGTGCTAGGCCTCGCCGGAGAATTCTGGAAGGTACGTCACGTAGGCGGAACAAGCCGATAGCTCGAGATGGGAGTCGATTGTTCCAGAATAACAACTGGGTATAAATACGGGCACATTTTGTGAATAAGTTTAGTGTATAAGATAAATTCGTCTCTAACTTATATAAATAAAGTCGTATATAAATTACGAACCGCTAGTTTTATTGTAATTAGAAGTAATTACACTAATCACGCTACAGTTGGTGTCGGTGTTCGGTAAACTTAGTGCGATATAAATAAGTGAATTACAGAGAGACTTTAAAAGACTTTTGGACTTTATTCGTCGGGAATAGTTAAAGTGCGTTGATTGTTCGGTATTCGGAAAGACTTTTAAAAGACATTTTGGAAAGTACGTGTGTGCCGACCAAAGATGTTGCTACGAGAACTTACAGTAAAACAGCTCCGTGAACAGCTAGAGGAACGGGATCTGGACAGCAGTGGGCTCAAGATAGTCCTACAAGAACGACTCGAGGAAGTCCTAACGAAGAACGGAGATGATCCAGAGACGTTCCACTTCCAGTCAGCAGAACAAGCAATCTTATCGAAATTAAAAACTGTTTCTGAAACGATTGATGATACTTCTAAGATAAGCAACGAGAAATTTGAAAGTGTTTCTCAAAAGATCGATGAAACTTCTAGACAGAACAACGAGAAACTTGAAGAAGTTAGTAGAAAAAGCGACGAGAAATTCGAAAATGTTGCTAAAAGATTCGATGAGACTTCTCAAATAATTAAAGAGGTCTGTAGGCAAAACAACGAAAAACTAGAAGAAGTTTGTAAACAGAACAATGAGAAATTTGAAGAAGTTTCTAGAACATTCGATAAGATGCAGAAAAGTGTAGAGACCGTAGAAGAAAAGATCAAACAGCTAGAGAGCAGGATAACCGATACAAAAGTACAACCATCAGTTAATGCAGCAGCGTTAGATCCTTTAGTGAAAGATGAACTACCGAGAGACGAAACGTCGCATAATATGAGATTCAAATTACCACCATTTGATGGAAAGTCCTCTTGGTCCATATATCTTAGACAGTTTGAAGCTATTGCGACCGCCAATCATTGGACCGAACAAGAAAAGGCTGTTTCCTTGACTGCTGCTTTACGAGGTGATGCTGCAGATATATTAAGGTCAATTCCCAAGGGTCAAGAAAATTGTTACCAGACCTTGTTCACTCGTCTAGAAAAACGCTATGGAGATGCCCATCTACAACAAGTATACAAAGCACAACTGCGAAGTAGAAGTCAACGAGCAAGTGAGAATCTGCAAGAATTTGAAGCAGATGTGGCTCGTGTGGTGCGGTTGGCTTATCCAGAGGTGCCAGACAGCGTTTTAGAAGAAATTGCAGTAGATACCTTCATCAATGGGCTGAAAGATAATGAACTACAGAAAGCTTTACGACTAGCAAGACCGAAAGTTTTAGATGAAGCACTTGCTATTGCATTGGAACACGAAACGACTAGTCAAACTTCACGAGGCCATAGAGTAAGAACCATTGAAGAAAGTGACGAACACAACGATGAACGTCTGGAGGAAATGATACGGAGAGTATTAAGTAATCAGATGCCAAAGAGACGCGAGCCTAGATGTTGGAATTGTGGAGACGTAGGCCACATTCGTCGTAATTGTAAGAAGATCGTACAGCCGTCGGAAAACTAGAGCGGGTCGACACCAAGGGGCAACTGCCGACCTCGAGAACTAGAGCCCCCATGGTAACTGTCAACCTTACGTCCTCCGGTGGAATCCACAACCTATACATCGAAGATCGTATCAGTAATAGATGTAGATCATTTTTGGTGGATACAGGTGCAACGAGAACTATCGCACGTCCAGATGTAGTACGAGACCATAATAAATTATCACCTGCAACAGTAAAGCTTAGAACAGCGACTGGTGAGCTAATTAATACATATGGCGAGGCTAATATGTCAGTATCCATTGGCCAGACCACAGTTGAACATCAAGTATTAATTGCCGAGATCTCCGACGAGTTCATATTGGGGATGGACGTACTACGAAAAGTGGGGGCAATATTGGATGTTCAAAATGGAGTTATCAGGATCAACGGTGAAGAGTTGCCCTTTCACGACGACAAAGAAGATGTCATCCGCTTACTAACTACATGCGACGTAACCATACCCGGTAATAGTGAGAAAATTCTGATGACCATGCTTGATGGACACTGCCGAGAGGGAAGTTTAAGGATGGTCGAAGATGTAGAAAATGTCGAGTTCCTAACGGCGAAAACTTTGGTAAAAGTTCGAGATGTCATCCCTGTAAGAGTTATGAATTTAAGGGAAACTGCTATTAAGTTAAGTAGAGGAGCTTTGATCGGACAGTGTGTTCCCGTGGCTTCAATTTGCTCTATGAATACCAATGAGAAATCATCAAAGTCAAAATATCCAAAAGACCTTGTCGAGATGATCATTGAAAGATGCCAAGACCTTGACTATGAACGAACGGAAAAAGTAAGGTCTATGCTGATAGAGTATCAAGATGTTTTTGCTATTGATAAGAAGGATAAGGGCAAAACAAGCATAGTAACGCATAAAATAAATACCGGAGACGCTCAGCCAATCAGACAACGGCCTAGACGACTTCCATTTGCGAAAAGAGATGAAGCCGAAGAGATTATCAAGGATATGGACAAACAAGGGGTAATTGAACCATCGAACAGTCCATGGACATCACCAGTAGTTCTGGTAAAGAAGAAAGATGGTTCAACGCGTTTTTGTATCGACTACCGCCAGCTCAATGCGGTAACAAAAAAAGATAGTTATCCTTTGCCCAGAATAGACGATACATTGGATACTCTCTCCGGTTCTCGTTGGTTTTCCACACTCGATTTAAAAAGTGGATATTGGCAAGTAGACATGGAGCCAGCCGATCGGGAGAAAACCGCATTTTCGATAGGATCAGGGCTTTGGCAGTTTACGGCTATGCCGTTTGGTTTATGTAATGCCCCTGCCACATTTGAAAGATTAATGGAGGCAGTTTTAAGAGGTCTAACATGGAAAACATGCCTGGTTTACTTGGATGATGTAATTGTGGTTGGAAGGTCCTTTGATGAACATGCCAAGAATCTAATAGAAGTCTTTCAACGATTGAGGGCAGCGAACTTGAAGTTAAGTCCGAAGAAATGTCACATGTTTCGACGAGAAGTTAAGTATTTGGGACATATTGTATCGAGTAATGGTGTAACAGCTGATCCTGAAAAGATTGAAGCAATTAAAGATTGGCCAGTACCAAAAGATAAACATGAAATTAGAAGTTTCCTTGGCCTATGTACATATTACCGACGATTTGTCAAAGGATTTGCCAATATCTCCAAGCCCCTAACAAAGTTGACGGAGGAGGGCAAAGAATATACATGGAGTGAAGAGTGCCAAAAAGCTTTCGAACAACTACAAATGGCTCTGATCAGTGCACCGATATTAAGCTACCCGGGACAGGCAGGAAAATTTGTTTTGGATACCGATGCTAGCAACAGTGCTATAGGAGCTGTTCTCTCCCAAATCCAGGACGGACAGGAAAAAGTCATCGCTTATTTCAGCAAAGTCCTGTCGAAACCGGAAAGAAACTATTGCGTTACCAGAAGAGAACTGCTGGGTGTAGTGAAGGCTTGCGAACATTTCCATAAATACTTGTATGGCAGAAAGTTCCTTCTTCGCACCGATCACGCTGCTCTAAAATGGCTCATACAATTCCGTAATCCAGAGGGCCAGATGGCAAGATGGTTAGAACGATTACAAGAATATGATTACGAGATAGAACACAGGGCCGGAAGAGTTCACTCAAATGCTGATGCCCTTTCGAGACGACCATGCAGTGCGAATTGTAATCACTGTGCCAAATTAGAGGAACGATTTTGCCCCGTGAGACGAACCACGGTAATTAATGAGCAATGGCAGCCCCAACAGTTACAAGACGCCCAAGAAGATGATCCATGTATAAAAAGAGTATTGGATTGGATGCGGCAAGGTGAGAGACCTAGTTGGCAGAACATTAGTGCATGTAGTCCAGAAGTCAAGGCCTACTGGAGCCAATGGAATTGCCTGGTACTAAAAGATGATCTTCTGTACAGAACCTTTGAGAACGATGATGGTACAGAATCTAAGCTTCAGTTAATTGTACCTAAAAGTAAAGTGTCAGAAGTATTGCGTCAGTTGCATGACGGTACATCAGGTGGACACTTTGGTATTACGAAGACTCTGCAAAAGGTTCGAGAACCGTTCTATTGGGTGAACTGTAAAGATGATGTAAGAAGATGGTGCCGAAAATGTGAACCGTGTGCATCCGGTAATGGTCCGGTTGGTAAAAAGAGAGCACCCATGAGACAGTACAATGTTGGAAGTCCTATGGAAAGAGTAGCTATCGACATTGCAGGTCCATTTCCAGAAACCGATGCTGGAAATAAATACATCCTGGTAGCCATGGATTATTTTACAAAATGGACTGAGGCCTATGCATTACCAAATCAAGAAGCTGCTACCGTTGCAGAGGTACTTGTTAAAGAATTCTTTAGCCGATTTGGTGTTCCCTTGGAGATCCACTCCGACCAAGGGCGAAACTTTGAGTCAGCTCTTTTCCAAAACGTTTGTAAATTGATTGGTGCCAATAAGACCAGAACAACACCCCTGCATCCTCAATCAGATGGGATGGTCGAGAGGATGAACCGAACGATGGGTAAACACTTGTCCAAAGTTGTATCTGAACATCAGCGAGATTGGGACCAACACATTCATTTATTCCTGATGGCCTACCGCTCGGCCGTAAATGAAACTACAGGTCAAACACCAACCTGCCTGATGTTGGGTCGTGAAGTTCGGTTGCCCTGCGACCTAGAGTTTGGCTGCGGACCTTCCGAGGAACATGTTGCAGGCGAAGACTACGTTGACCGCCTGAAATTACGAATGAACAACATTCATGAACTTGCCCGACAACACATCCAGATAGCCAGTGACAGAATGAAAGATCAATATGATTCTCGATGCAAGAATGAAAGCTTCGAAGTAGGTGATCCTGTCTGGCTTTATAATCCGCAACGTCGTCGAGGCTTGTGTCCTAAACTGCAAAGACAATGGGAAGGTCCGTATGAAGTTAAGAAGAAAATAAATGACGTAATATATAGAATTAAGAAGTTGCCAAACGGTAAACCAAAAGTTATTCACATAAATCGTCTTGCACCATATGCTGGCTCAAATGAAACAGAAGAAGCACGAGTCCTCCAACAGGAGATGAAAGATGTCGCACAGCCAAGTTTTAATCAATTTATGTCAAATTACGCAGCGAGAAAGAGTGCTAGATTCGGCGTGACCACAGAAGTTCAGCAAGATCTGTTTGGTGTTCCAGAAAACGTCTCTCTGGCCCACTGTGTTGCCCAAGACCTCGAGATGACTAAAGGAATATCGTCCGTATTCAATAGAAAGTTCGGCCGCCTGGACGAGTTAAGAAATCAGCAGCCTAAAATTGGAAGAGTACTGCGATTGGAAGATGGTCCTCGATCTTTGCTGTATATGGTGACCAGAAAGTCTTATACGGACACGCCAAGCTACGAGAACATATGGCGTGCTCTAACTAATTTGAAGAAAATCGTGTGTAATTATGACATCAAAAATTTGGCTTTACCAAAAATAGGCCATGCAGTAGAAAATCTGGATTGGAAGATTGTGAGAAGCATGCTTGAAGTGGTCTTCAGAGGAACTGGTGTACAAATCACTGTGTGTTGCATGAACCCGAAGATGTCGTACCCTTCAAAGACAGTAGACTGTTATTTCTTCTTGAAGGGTGTATGCAGAGCTGGAGAGTCGTGTAGATTCCGCCATCCTGGGCCTTCATTTAGAGTTGCTGATCGAGACGCTCAGATCTTAAGAGGGGAGCAGTGTAGCGGAAGAGAAATCTTGGCCGATCCCTGTATAACAGTAAACACCTCGAGAATGACGTAATCGGATGTGCTAGGCCTCGCCGGAGAATTCTGGAAGGTACGTCACGTAGGCGGAACAAGCCGATAGCTCGAGATGGGAGTCGATTGTTCCAGAATAACAACTGGGTATAAATACGGGCATATTTTGTGAATAAGTTTAGTGTATAAGATAAATTCGTCTGTAACTTATATAAATAAAGTCGTATATAAATTACGAACCGCTAGTTTTATTGTAATTAGAAGTAATTACACTAATCACGCTACAATACAATATCGAAAACCCCCTTTGTTTTTTAATTGATAATCAAGCGGGAGCGACACTATTTTCAACCGTTGCATGTGTATAATGTAATCGGAGAACATTTTAAGTTTAAAAAAATTGTTTAACATTTTTTTTGACACATTTTTGACATTGGCAACATGCAAATTTATTAATAGGGAACCTTTTTAAGCAAGATAGTGAAAAAAAATGGAATCAGAATATTTTTCCGCACATATATTTACGCATATTACATACAATGTTGTATACATGCAACGGTTAAACATAGTGTAGCGACCGCTTGACTAGCAATTAAAAAAACAAAGGGGTTTTCGACAGAGCCGGATTTACCACTAGGCCGACTAGGCACTGGCCTAGAGCGCCAAATTTGTTAGGGCGCGGAACGGGCGGATTTAGTTCGCATTGCCTAGCTCTGAGTACAGGACGGCACAGTTTACCACACATTAAAAGTTTAAAAAATATAAGTGCGATGATTTAAAATACCACTTTTAAACATAACCGAACATATTATTTACTAATTCTGTTATTTTCTTTACGTTGTACCTGTAGACCGTGTCACATATCACAGCACAGGTAAGATGAATACCGCTCGCTTTGCTGTTTTTCGCCTATTATCTGTCTCATTTGTCATCGTCCCCCACCAACCGCCCCTCCAACCCTCATTCCCCTCCCCGTTCATCGACATGTCACTGCGTGCAACACAGGCTCAAAAAATCTGTTTGTTTAAAACTGATCGGGCAGTCTTGGTATTTGTCTGTCGTGTGTGTCGGTCGTGCTATAGCATCAGAGGTCGAGTTGTGTTTATTTTTCGAGTTTCTCTTGTTGCATTCTGAGAATGAAAGCGCTGTTATTTGTTTGATTTTGTTACAACTTACAATTGATTTTAATTTAGTTAATACTTATTTATTTATTGTTATTTTTTGTAGTATTATGTGTTATATACAAAATGAGTTTAAGAAAATTCAGTACTGTTAAAAAACCAAGTGGTGCGCAGTACAAAAAACTCAGGGTAAAGCGGGAATTGAATAAAGAAAAACTTCCTAAACTAACAAAATTGTTTTCTAAAGAACAAGAGAGAGCAAATGAGAAGGATGAGACCGGTCCGAGTGTTTTATCAGCTAAACTAGTGGTTGAAAATGAAGGTGGAGCATTAGTAAATGAAGAGGACAAAAATTAGCAAGCTACGAAAACGAAAACACTGTATTTAGATGATGATACGAAGTGTAGCGTAGTTGATGATTATGATGTTGGTAATAATGTCGGTTCTGATAACCGACGATAACATTATGAATGAGTTTGCTGCTGCAAAAGGTAGAAAAAAGCCAATAGTCTGATCTGTGACTTGATTTATAGCTACTGTAGGTTTAAGTAACAATCATTTTAAGGTAGTCATACTATTTATGTATTTTTTAAGAAAATTATAAGCACTCTCTGAGTATTATTTTAAGTTATATGATCACTATTAACTATTATTATTAAAACCTTAGAAAACATTAATTACGGTAATTTTGTATTTATTATTTTTAATCCTTAGCATACTTCTCTTTTATATAATCATAGAATATTGTTAATACCTAGTGCAAAAGAACACTAGTGTGTAAGTAAGTTTTTATTAAAATAATCAGCAGCGAATGCCAAAAGTTGGTTGGTTATAAGGGGGATGGGTAGATCAAAGCGTGGAGCGCCAGAAATATTAATGCCTAGTCGGGTTCAACATGTAAATCCGGTCCTGGTTTTCGATATTGTATTGCGAAAAGCTCTTCGGGACTTCATCAATAGATATTCTAAGAATATCTACGTAGCTTGGTATCATTGAAATTTTCGGTGTTTTACATAGTTTCTGAGGGTTAAAATGGCTGATTTTGCAATTTGTAAATCTCCAATCGCTTGTATCTCGAGAACTATCACATTTACAGAAAGGTCACTTTAGATAGTTTCTATTTGGAATGATCCAAAAAACCTAAAAAAATTTGTCCGATGCAAAAAAATTAGTTTTAGGAAAAAATAGCAAACAAACGTTAAAAAATTTTTTTGACTTTTTGATCCTGGCAACATACAAATTTGTTAAGAGGGGATATTTTCAAGCAAAATGGTAAAAAAAATTGAATCGAAATATTTTTTTGCACATATATTTACGCATGTTACATATACATGCAACGGTTGCCAATCAAGCGCCCGCTTGATTTGCAATTAAAAAACAAAGGGGTTTTCGATATTGTATTGCAAAAAACTCTTCGGGATTTCATCAATCCATGTTCAGAGAATATCTTCTTACCTTGGCAACATCGAAATTTTCAGTTTTTCACATAGCTTCTGAGGGTTAAAAATGACCGATTTCGCAATTTTTAAATTTCTAATCGCTTATACAGTGCTAGTCAAAAGTCCGTATCCCCCCTCGTATCTTTTGAACGGTTATACCTATAATGGTAAAATTCAGAGGGAGGAAATAAACGGACATAAGCTTCTTAACTAGTCATGACAGGTGACGTAATAGTGACAGTTGACTTTACAGCGCCACTGTGACAGATAATTTTAAATGGGACTTTATGGCAAGTGATACCTTGTTTGAAAGGTATTGAAAATACCTATTCAGTCATACTAATTTTGTTTAAGTTGAAGCTAATTTTGATGAATAAATGAAATAAATATAAAATTGTAGCTTCGCACTTAATTAATAAAAATTCAAAATCCCGCCTATGATTACTTGTCAAAAAGGTTGATGTTGTCGTAAAATCTACTAGAGAATTGAATAACGTCAACTTTTTTGACCAAAAAACCATAGGCGGACATTTGAATTTTTATTAATTAAATGCGAAACTACAATATTGTATTTATTTAATTTATTCACCAAAATCAAAATCAACATAAACACAAAAAAAATAGTATGACTGAATAGATATTTTGAATACCTTTCAAACAAGGTATGACTTGCCATAAGGTCCCATTTAAAATTATCGGTCACAGTGGCTCTGTAACGTCATCTGTCACTATAACGTCACCTTTCATAACTAGTTAAGAAGCTTTCGTCCGTTTATTTCATCCCTCCAAATTTCACTATTATAGGTATAACCGTTCAAAAGATAAGACGGGGGGGATGTACGGACTTTTGACTAGCACTGTATATGTCAAAAAATATCAACTTTAGAGAAAAGTCACTAAAGACCTTTTCTATTTGAAATGATCCAAAAAACCTAAAAAAAACTTTGGGAAAAATATAATTTTAGGAAAAAAACAAAAAAAAAAACGTTTAAAAAAATTTTGACTCACTTTTTGACCTGGCAACATGCAAACTTGTTAAAAGGGGTCCTTTTTGAGCAAGATTGTGCAAAAAATCCGAATCGGAATATTTTTCCTAGCAGATGCGCAGTGGCTTTCTGGACTATAAGGGGAAATATGATTTTGATCTCCATCTATTAAGTGGAATCAAAATGTATAGTATCTCTAGCTAATTTTGCAATACTAACTATATTTTTCCGTATCTGTACATATATAGCCTAATACCTAATAAAATAAAAAAAGTCAAAATGTAAATTCGTACAGGTTGAAACAAATTTTATAGCAAAGTTTTGGTGGGTACAAAAGATATTTTCAAGAAAGTATACAAATCATACAAGGGGAGCCTTGTTTAAATAATTAAAGGGGTCATTTTTGCAAAAAATTACTTTTTTAACTGCTGAGGTCATTCAATTACTAATAAAGCTCTATTGGATTATTTTCTGCAAAGATGAAGGGTAAATCTTTCACATAAGACTTACTAAATTAAATTTTACCCCCTATTTATGTAAATAATTGTATATAAAACTTTAAAAACAAATTTGAAAAAAATTATTTTTAGCGTTTTAAATAAACACTATAAAATATCTTTTTTTACAGACGAAGTTGCGCTATGTTACCAGTATTAAGCAAATAAAAATTGATCAAAAAATATATAATATTTTTTAAGATATTGAATTTGTTTATTAAATGTTACTATATTTTCAATTGCAAAAACGCGGTTGTTGCCAAAGAAGTATTCACCTGAATAAGATCTCATTATTTTTATTTTTATCTATACTTTCGATAAATGTATTGATGAATTCAAATTTCAATTAAATTCCCCCCTAAAATGGCATTTGAATATTATTCAAATTAACGTCGCGGGGATTAAGTATTTTGAAATGCCGTTCCGATAATTGGGTTCCTAGTAATTTTTTACTAATTAACAAATTTTTTTATCTTTTTTCCTCTTCTTTTTTTTTCTTGGAGTTATATTACTACGGGCCCTTTTAGGGTTAAATTTCATTAAGAATGTCGAATCTCTGAGTTGTATATTCTAGACCTAAAAATATTAAGATTTAACTAAAATCTCTTAAATAAAATGTGGCTACTTACTGAGTTACAGGGTGTTTTATTTAAAAATTTAAAAATTATTGTTACCAAGTACTTTAAAACTATTGAACGTATCCTTATCATACTTGGCAGAAAGTGTGGCTATTATACATCCTACTAAATTGTGATTAATAAAGGTTTCTAGCTAGTGCCAGAGGCGTACGACAGGGGATAGTGAATGATTGACCATTCCCAAATTCTACGCCACTGAGTGAATTACTATTTTAGCGAAATTTTTCGATTCTCCAATACTTTGTATGTAAGTAACTTTATTGGTATCGATAAAGTCAACAGTTTGCGAGATATTGAAAGTTTAAAATGAATGAATGAATGAATGAATCAAAATAACTATGCCGTTTCATTTTTAACGTCCAATATCTCGAAAACTAACGATTTAATCGTTACCAGTAAAGAGTATATTATTTACATAGAAAGTATTGGAGAATCGAAAAATTTTACTAAAATAGTAATTCCCTCAGTGGCGTAGAATTTGGGAAGGGTTAACCATTAACTATCCCCTGTCGTACGCCCCTGGTAGTAGCTAGAAACTTTTATTTATCACAATTTAGTAGACTGTATAGTACCCACACTTTATGCCAAGTATGATAAGGATACGTCAAATAGTTTGATAGTACTTGGTAAAAATAATTTTTAAATTTTTAAATAAAACACCCTGTAACTCAGTAAGTAGCCACATTTTATTTAAGTAGTTTTAGATCCATCTTAATACTTTTAGGTCTAGAATCTACAACTTAGAGATTCGACATTGTTAATGAAACTTAACCCTAAAAGGGCGCGTAGTAATATAACTCCAAGAAAAAAAAAAAGAAGAGGAAAAAAAGAAAAAAAAATTTGTTAATTAGTGAAAAATTACCAGGAACCCAATTATGAAAACGGCATTTCAAAATATTTAATTCCCGTGACGTTATTAAAAAAACAAATTATAAACAAATTTGAATAATTTTGAAATGGCATTTTAGGGGGAAGTTTAATTGAAATTTGCATGTATCAATATATTTATCGAAAATATACATAAAAATAAAAATAATAATATTTATTACAGGTGAATATTTATTTGGCAACAACCGCGTTTTTGCAACTGAAAATAGAGTAACATTTAATAAACAAATTCAATATCTCAAAAAATATTAAATATTTTTCGACCAATTTTTTTTGCTTAATACTGGTAACATAGCGCAACTTCGTCTGTAAAAAAAGATATTTTATATTGTTTATTTAAAACGCTAAAAATAATTTTTTACAAATTTGTTTTTAAAGTTTTATATACAATTATTTAATTAAATA
This sequence comes from Diabrotica virgifera virgifera, assembly GCF_917563875.1. Lineage (NCBI taxonomy): Eukaryota > Metazoa > Arthropoda > Insecta > Coleoptera > Chrysomelidae > Diabrotica > Diabrotica virgifera. Next base: position 58,303,457 of record NC_065448.1, read on the forward strand.
GGGGTCCAATTTAATTCAGTAAGTCTTATAAGAAAGATTTACCCTTCAGCTTTGCAGAAAATAATCATATAAACCTTTATTAGTAATTGAATGACCTCAGCAGTTAAAAAAGTAATTTTTTTGCAAAAATTACCCCTTTTTAATTATTTAAACAATGATCCCCTTGTATGATTTGGATACTTTCTTGAAAATATCTTTTGTACCCACCTAAACTTTGATATAAAATTTGTTTCAACCTGTACTAATTTACATTTTGATTTACATGTAGTGTAATTTTATTTTACTATACTAATATATATACATATAATATGTATAAATGTAAGAAACAATCAAAAAGTCTATCTAATCTACTAAGCTGTGTTTCACGAAAGTTTCTTTTCATCGATTGCAGAAAAGGCGGTAAAACAAAGTTAACGACCGGTAAACCAGATTAAATCCGAAAACTGCAATATCTGCCCAAACGAAAATTTGTTTCTTTCAACGAACTTTCAACTGGTTTAACAGAAACATTCTGAAATAAATTGGAATTTATTTGAACGATTCTAAGAAAGAAAAAGGTGTTACCTGATTGAAACAGCGGGAGGGCTAAAGGATATTAGTTTTTCTAAAGAAATGTGCCATTGTCAATCGAACGGTTTAAGTTGAGTGTGAGGTATTGTATTGTATACATATTTTTATGTTACAAATCGTTTTTATAGGATAAAATGTTAAGCTTTTATATGTATTACAAAACTCATACTTGAGTTTCTGTTCAATAAACGTCTATTGAATAGACATTTATTATAGACCAGGAAGGATCTGTTTTTAGGTGGATGTGAGAGGTGGTATTGGGATTTTTGCGGATAAAGTTAGGTGATAACTTCGTTAAAATTGACTATGCTCCTTCTCAAATATGCCCGGAACATTAATAAAGACAAATAAAATATTTAAAAATTTCAAAAAATATCGTTTTTTTCTAATGTTTTTGCTTATAACTTTAAAACGATTCATTTTGGAACAAAGTCGTATAGGAATAAAACAAAGATAATTAAATTTTCTATCAGATACGATTGGTTAAAAATGTCTTAATTGAACACCCTTGCTGCAAAATAGCGATAAATATAAAATAAGGGGGCAAAACAAATATGTCCTTATTCAATGTTTTTCCATCACTTAGGTTACACTTGGAACCTTCTTAATTCGCTTAGAAAATTTTTGTAATATGCTAAAACCGTCCACCAAATTTCATTAAAATTGACTTACTAGATTTTGCATAATAATTTTGCAATCTAAACTTTTTTTAAACAATTAAATTTTTTTACAATTTTGAACAACAAAAACTAGAACATACAAAGATTTGTCAATTTTTTTACATATAAAAAAGTACTCCACCTATCTAATGCACTTTACAGAATTGAAATCGGATTATTTAAGCAGCCTCAGCAATGTTTTAAAGTTATAAACAATTTTTTGGCTTATAAACAAATAAGTCCTGTGTCCAGGAAGGGGTGCTACAGGCTCCTTTATTTAGATGGATTTACCTAAGTTTTTTATGTATTTTGATTCGTAGAACACGAATTTTCTGGGTAACAGTTGATACCGATGTCGATAAGATTGTTATAAACAAAGAACTTGAGGAGTTACATAGCATTGATTTTTCGCATAATAAAACTTTTTTTTGTATTTCTTGGGTAATTCTAAGCAAAAAATGTTCTTACAAGTTTTTTTGTAGGATGCATAGTTTTCGAGATAAACGCGGTGGAACATTAAAAAAATCGAAAAATTGCAATTTTTAACGAGAATAACTTTTGATTAAAAAATAAAATAGCAATTCTGCTGACAGCATTTGAAAGATTAAGTCGAATTATACCAGTTTTAATTATTTGCATTGCTAAAAATTAATTTTTTTCAAAGCTATTTTTTTATAAGCCAAAAAATTGTTTATAATTTTAAAACATTGCTGAGGCCCCTTAAATAATCCGATTTTAATTATGTAAAGTGTATTAGATAGGTAGAGCACCTCTTTGTATGTAAAAAAATTAGCCAACTTCTAAATGGTCTACTTTTTGTTCAGAAAGATTTTTAAAAATTTGAACTTTTTTAAAAACATTTATATTGCAAATTTATTATGCAAAATCTATTAGGTCGATTTTAATAAAATTTGGTAGACCATTTAAGTAAGTTATATGAATTTTCTAAGCGAATTACTAAGGTTCTAAGTGTCACCAAAGTGGTTAAGAAACATTGAATAACAACAGGTGTATTTTGCTCCCTTATTTTGTATTTATTGCTATATTGCAGAAAAGGTAATACTTTAAGACATTTTTGACCGTTATCATACAAAATTCAATTATCTTTATTTTATTTCTATACCACTTTTTTCCAAAATTCCAAAACGAACCGTTTTAAAGTTATAAGCAAAAAAAGCAGAAAAAAAATCGATTTTTTTCGAAATTTTTAAATATTTTAATTTTTTTATTAATGTTCCGGGCATATTTGAGAAGGAGCATAAGTCAATTATTATTACTGAAGGTGTCACCTAACCTTATCTGCAAAAATCCGAATGCTACCTCTCACATCCAAAAATTCACGTTTTTTTACAGATTAGTCCGGTCTATTAATATATTCCTTGACGCAAAGCATTAGGAACATTTTTTGGGCTGGTGTTTATTCTACATAAACTAATAGTGCCGAGGCTTTTAGGTTTGACTATAACATATACCTACTTACATATAATATATGTTCGGAAAGGTTTTCACAGTTAGAGTCTGGGCTGATTATCGAAGAATAGGCCATTTTTGGGAAAAGTTATTTACCAGCAATTTTATTGCTGGAATCCAAGTTTATGATTATATATATTAATAATATAGGTATGCAAAGTCCGCAGATAGTGTGCTACTTGTTTTATAAACAAAATGGCGCCCGAAAGTCGTGTTGTTTTCAATTATTGCTCTATAATTCCGAAGATTTTAACTTTACAAAAAAAACACTCAAATAAAAATTCACCACAATTAAATTCTGCATAGAGATATACTTTTCCCGATCTGCTCCGACGAAAATTTTCCTCGGAAAATGCGGGTTTTCCCAACAAACTCTTCAATTTTCAAATAAAGTTTTAGATAAGTAATTATGTACAAATAATTAAATAATTTGGTGACTTAAAAGCCTTCTTGGTTTAGATTATAGTTCCAGAAGGTGGTGAAAATTGAACGAATATTTTAGCAACAATTCAATTGTTAATTAATAATTTACGGTCGCAACAATAACCAAAATAATTATGATACACTGATCAAACTTTAAAATCTTATAAAGATGAGATGCCTATTTAACCTTTTGCAGACAAAATATAAATTTTTTATCTTTTTGCATAATCTTTAAATGTTTAAAAAAATAGTTATAACCAAATTAGCGTTTCTCAGAAAGTTTTTATTACATTCTAATCTTCAAAATAGTTAAAATGCGTATTTCAAATATCTTGACAATGAATGCTCTGACACTTGTTTGCAACTATTTGCAAAAAAGTTATGAAACAGCAAAATAAACATACGATTCCTACGTTGTTTATAATTTTTTTAATTCTTTCAAAGCGTAAAAGTGAGTTTCAAGTACAAGCTAACTATTTACAAAAAATATAGATTATTAGTTTAATGGTTATATTTTAATTAAAGATTATAAATATATTTTTTTGTAATTTACACGCGCGAAAGTAGGCTAATACAGTACAGTAGCTAAAATTTTCACTCGAAGCGACGACCGCCGCGCGACGTACACTTAATAAATAAAGTTATAGTATTATGTATGCTGCGTGTCAGTCGCTTCGAGTGAACGTTTTAGCTCCGGCTCTGTATCAAGCCTACTTTCGCGCTAAAAATTACAAAAAAAAGTATTTTTAATCTTTGATTAAAATATAACCATTGAACTAATATTTGATATTTTTGTGAGTAATTAGATTGTACCACAAACTGACTTTTAGGCTCTGAAACAATGAAAACAAATTATAAACAACGGAGCAATCATACATTTATTTTGCTGTTTCATAACTTTTTTGCAAATGGCTGGAAAATTTTTTTAAAGCATTCATTTTCAAGACCTTTGTGAAATACGCATTTTAGGTATTTTTTGAAATTAGAATATAATAAACAATTTCTGAGAAATGTTAATTTGTTTATAACTACATTTTTTAAATATTTAAAGATTATGCAAAAAAATGAAAAATTTATATTTTGTCGACAAAATATTAAATAGGCATCACATCTTTATAATCTTTCTAAGTTTGATCAAGGTCTCATGATTATTTTGGTTACTATTGCGACTGTAAATTGTTAATTAACAATTGAATTGTTACTAAAATATTCGTTTAATTTTCACCGGCTTTTGCAGTTATAATATATACCAAGAAAGCTTTTATTTCACCAAGTTATTTAATTATTGATAAATAATTAGTTGCCCAAAAAATTTATTTTAAAATTCGAGATTTTGTTGGGAAAACGTACATTTTCCGAGGAAAATTTTCGTCGGAGTAAATCGGAAAAAACATGCCTCTATGTAGAATTAAATTGGGGTGAATTTTTTTTGAGTGTTTTTGGCGTGAAATTAAAATCTTCGGAGCTATAGACCAATAATTGAAAAAACACGATTTGGGGGCGCCATTTTGTTAATAAAAAAAGTAGCACACTATCTGCGGACTTTGCATACCTATATTATTAATATATAGGATCATAATATTCGATTCCAGCAATAAAATTGCTGGTAAATAGCCTTTCTTTGTACTTTACCAATTAGACCAGCGTATTATTTTCTTTTAAAATTTAAAGATTATGCAAAAAAAACGAAACATTTATATTTTGTCGATAAAATATTAAATAAGCATCGCATCTTTATAATCTTTATAAGTTTGATCAATGTATCATGATTATTTTGGTTATTATTGCGATCGTAAATTGTTAATTAACAATTGAATTGTTACTAAAATATTCGTTTAATTTTCACCGGCTTCTGGAATTACAATCTATACCAAGAAAGCTTTGATGTTACTAAGTTATTTAATTATTGATTAATAATTACTTACCTAAAACTTTATTTGAAAATTAGAGTTTTTGTTGGGAAAACCCGCATTTCCGAGAAAAATGTTCGTCGGAGCAAATCGTGAAAAACATATCTCTATGCAGAATTTAATTGCGGTGAATTTTTATTTGGGTGTTTTTGCTGTAAAGTTAAAATCTTCGAAGTTATAGAGCAATAATTGAAAAAAATACGATTTGTCGGCGCCATTTTGTTTATAAAAAAAGTAGCACACTATCTGCGGACTTCGCATACCTGTATTATTAATATATAGGATCTTATAATTCGATTGCAGCAATAAAATTGCTGGTAAATAACTTTTCCGTGAATTTTGCTAATTAGCCCAGAGTATTAACACAGTTAAACTTAAAGCTAAGATTTGTTATTAAAAAAATTAATATCACACTAACCTAGTTTCATTTATTTCTTCATAGACTTTATAGACCATAGCTAGATATATGCTTTGAATGCGTAACGCCATAAATAAAGTTGAGGTGCTCAGAGCAACAGTCACCTAACCCACAACCCACAATTTTACCAAATGCTCTCATTACATTAAATTTATCCCTTATTTAAGGGATAGAGTAGCAGATAGCAGGGATAAGATTTTCAGATGCAGAGTAGTTTAACCATTGGTTGCTTGAGCCACTCCGTATCTGAAAATACTCAAGCAATCATTGGTTGCTTGAGCTACTCCGTATCTGAAAATACTTAAATAAGGGATAACCTTTCTCTTGGTATAAAAGTAAGAATGCTGAGATGCTACGTCTTTTCTGTGCTTTGTTATGGTGTTGAATCATGGACCTTAAACGAAGATATGTGCAGAAATTTGGAATCATTTGAGATATGTCGAAAAATTCTTAAAATCCCATGGACTGATCGGGTCACAAATGGCGAGGTCCTTAGAAGAATGGGGAAGAACCGAGAAGTACTAACCACCATCAAATCTCGAAAGTTGGAATACTTTGGAAACATTATGCGAAATGACTCCAGATATGTCCTCCTACAAGCCATCCTGCAAGGAACAATATTTGGAAAGCGTGGTCCAGGAAGAAGAAGAACGTCCTTGTTAAAGAACCTCAGAACCTGGTTCAACACAACATCTGTGCAGCTTTTACGCGTTGCTACAGATAAAGTGAAGATTACCATGATTATCGCCAACATTCGTCACGGATAGGCACATTGAGAAGAAGAAGATCTAAGTACAGGCAAACAAGCATGACAATTGAGGAAACAATGGAACGCTAACGATATCTGCTCTATTGTCCTCCAAAACACAATAATAAGAAGGAACATTACGAAGGATTTTCTCTAAGTACCTACACTCGGACACATATTCCTGGCTGGTGACGACTATAATGCCAAACGTCTAGCGTGGGGTTCGAAATTACCAACTACAAAAGGTGGAGCGCTGATCTCAGCAACGAAGGCGAACAATCTACCGCAAATATCTACTAGAGAACCAACATAATGGCCATCTGACAAAAACAAGATTTCCGATGCTGTTGACTTTTGTATCACAAAAGGTGTTGACACTAAAAAGTTTTCTTCTTCTTATACTTGTTGTAGATATGTCGATCTGTTAATTCCGACGTTGATGTATTTATTAAGAGGTAGACTGCCAGCTATCTCTCCATCTTTTTGGTGGTCTCCCCGGTGGACGCTTGCCTGCTGGTTTTCCTTCTAGAGCAATTCTTGGTAGTCTGTGCTCCTCCATTCTTTTTACATGACTGAACCATTTCCTTCGTCTTTGCCTGCCCCAACTGACTACATCTTGCACGCAACATTGTTCACTGATGATGTTTTCATATTCTATCTCTTCCTGTCTTCCTTTCTATTGCTCTTAGTGTCTTCATTTCGGCTGTTCGTATATAGCATGCTTTTGGTTTTATTGGTGTCTTCTCTTGATTCAACGCCATAGGTCATAACAGGTCTGATGCAACTTTTATAAATTCTAACTTTGCTGTCCATTCTCATATATGGGTTATTCCAGACCACACCTCTCAAATATCCGGACAAGACCTTGTTTATTTGTCCTGTTAGGTCTCTGGCTGGGTCATGATAACTTGATAAGTCTACACCTAGATATTTGAATTGGTTTGCCTGTTCTATGGGTTTCCCCTCTACCACAAGCTTGCATCTAATTGGATCTCTCGCAATGGTAATCCATTTTGTTTTCTGCGTGGATATGTTCATGTTGAGTCATCGACATGCTTGGCAGAATCCATAAAGTTGTCTTTGTAGGTTATCCTCATCCTCTACAATCATAACACTAAAAATTGCATAGCGAAATCCTGCAAACCTGCCACTAGTTATCATCTCATCATTCTCCACTGATAATATCTACATACTCAGAAATATTGGATCAACCAAAACACCCATCCATACCTACATAATAATAAAACCGATTAGAGAATATTCAGGGAAAAACTTGAAAATTTATTAAATTTAAATCAGCAATCAAAAAATGAACTTGACATAGAAGCGGAGGCTGAAAAGTTCACCAAAACTATACAGGAGGTGGCCTACTCCTCACTATGAAACGCTTCAAGGAAAAAATGACATATATCTCCTTCAATCAGAGAAAAATTGCCACAAAAACACAAAAAATTGAGGAAGCAATGGCAACAGGCTAGGACCCCAGAAAAAAAAAAAGAATGAAAGCAGCTAATCATGCCAGAAGAAAATCAGGGTGTCAAATTGTATCTGAAAAGCTTTACACCTACAAAGCCCACAGATTATTCGCTGTGAAAATCAGCAACAATATTATAAAAGTCTTATTTGCCTAGTCCACCGATCTGAAACAATGATAATATCTGGGACAGAAATGACAAAAAAAATTTGAAGCATTTGGCAAATATGTATTTAAAAACAAGCTTTTATGCCCTTTCATTGTACTACAGTAATTAAGCTTTGCAACTTTAATTAACAACCATTCAAACTTTCAATTATCAAAATCCACAAGGAAAAGAAAAAGTTTTTCCTGTAGTTGGCTGTATACCATCAATCACAAAATTGGAAAAATCCTTTGTAAAAGGTATAAAATTTTTATTAAAATTCCTTTAAAGGGATCAAAACAAAAGTACATCACAACAAAACGTTTTCGATTTTTATAAAAAAATCATCATCAGTGTTAGATTAACTGGATGCTAGCTGAGCCACCAAAAAAAAATATTCGGATAAAAACCCTTTAAATATAACATAGATGCGTTAAAAGTGCATACTTTAATAAAATGCCTTATGATGGTCACATGGCAACTAGGATAATGCCCTACCTAAGGTAATGTAATGGATTTCCCAACACGTGGGTTCCAAATTGAGTTGTTTACATTCCAATGACTTAATGATGATGATGATTTTTTTTTATAAAAATCGAAAATGTTTTGTTGTGATGTAGCCCTTTTTAAAGGGATTTTAATAAAAATTTTATACCTTTTACAAAGGTTTTTTCCAATTTTCAATTATCAATTATTTGTCGTAAATGAGTTGCATAGGTACTGGCTGTTTGTGTAATTACAAAAGATTTTAATCTATTTGTGAATATTATCGAGTGTATAATTATTTTTTATAAAACTTTAAATATAATACAATAATTAAGGCTTAGTCTCAAAGCGATTTTACAGCGAAAATACTAATTTGTTATCCAAATTACTTCCTACAATTTATTCCACTTTTACAGAAAATTTTTATACTCCCTTACTCCGAAACATTCCAGACTACTTAAAAATAAACAAAAGCATCTTCATTATATTCTATATTTACATTCTGAAACATATTTAAATCAACTCGAGTTCATAAAGAACTCTCATAAATCACGAAGGCCGGGGCAACTGTAACTACTGAATATTCATACCCAGTTACTCACTAAATTAAAAATCCCATTGCATTATTTATGAATCGATCTCCCCACTACTCCCACTATAACTTTACTGGCAAGCTTGAATTAACGTGTGAGCCAAGTCGAGCAGACGTGATTATCTTGATCGCGGCCTCTGATTGGTCGGTAGTGGGAACACCTGTATCCCGGTAGGTCATGGTATACCGGTTATGAGATATGTACGTCCGTCCGGAGTGTGTACTGAATACACAAGCGGTTTCACTTTATTATTGAGATGTTCTCTCTGTTTGTTAGCACACTATCCTCGGATATTAATTTAATACCTATTGAACTAATTATACTAATTTAAATAAGTAATTGATTTTTTTTAACGTATCTACAGTTTTCTATGTAATGCTTATTTAATCTACGTTTGGAATAGTTATTTTCCTAACTAGTGCGGAAAGTGATACTTTCACGCACGAGACTGCCGTTGTCCCGAACGACGCGAAAGCGGAGTTCGGAAAAGCAGTCGAGTGCGGGAAAGACACTTTCCGCATGAGTTAGGAACAATATTTTTTCTAGAGCCGTACGTTTGGAAAAAAGCCACCAAAAATAGAGTTATATCAATTTTTATTTAGAAGTGAAAATACACAAATTAATTCTTTCAAAACCAAACTTTCTATATAATGGGTTACCACGACGACGATATTGGTTTCCATGACGACGATTCAAAACCATTGTAATTGTCTACTGATCTGCCTTTTAAATATTATGTCAAAATAATTTTATTTCATCGAATTATCAGTAGTAATTGCTCAAGATTTGCTCAATTTTAGAGATTTTTTTGTGTGAATTTAATGGCCTTGGCTGAGCCCATTAGCCAGACAATTTATTTTAAAAACAAACATTTTTTTTTTCAATCAGAGGAATTTTTTTTTGTATTTCTAACTCTAAATATATGTACATAATAAAGTAACATACATTGTTTTGGATGTAAATATTTTTTTGTATATATTTATTTTTTTTGTAGATATATATTTTTTTATTATATGTTTAATTTGCTTTTTTTCTTTTTTTTAATTTTTTTTTAACTACGCTAAGACATAAACCCGATTCAACTTCTCGGAGGTTTACATCTTTTTAGTTTTTTTTTCCTTTTTTTTCTATTTTTTTAATATTTTTTTTCTCTTTATTTTTGCTTTTTTTTGTTCTTTTTTTTCAATTATAATATACAATAATTACTTAAATCTACAGGGTTAAAAAAAATAACAACAAAACAAACATGTTTGTTTTGTTTTAACAAACATGCCTGTTCTGTTTTAACAAAATTACTTAAATACAGGGTTAATTATATTGCTACAATCTATATTTACAGTTTTTGATATGTTCGTAAATTGTTTTTAATGTATTAATATCTTCAAAAAAAATCAAATTGTTTAGGTAGACGGGAAGTGGAATTTTTAAAATATTAAGATTATCATAAAATTTGTTTATATTTACTGATTCATGGCAACATTCGAGGAGAATATGTAGTAGATCACCTTCTTTTCCACACTCACAGTTAGGTGGCTCTGTGAGACCCAAACTGAACATATGAAGGGGAGTAAGAGCGTGATTACATCTCAATCTATTTATAACTCTTATGAAATGGCGATTTGATACAGAAGGAAACCATCTTTTTATGGGAATTTCTGGCTGCATTTGTTTTTAATTACTTCCAGTTCTCGTGTTTCGATAATACGTTTGCCAGTTTTCTTTTTGATGTCGTTTACTAATAATATCAATATCCGAAATAGGTAATAAGTTCAGGGGATAATAATAATTTTAGAGATCGAGTGCAATTTGTTGCACTTATTTCATGAACAAAACTGTTCAAAACCAAAATTTTATTGTAATTTATTTATGTAAGTACAAATTAGTACAATTAAACGGAGTAACCTAATTGAGTCCCAGAATTTATAATCCGTCTTTCCAATAGCCGAGTTGAGTCCCGAAGATGGGTAAATTGAGTCCCGTGCCTACCTGGGGCTTAGTCGGTGTACGTAATGTTTTCTAGGAATGAGAAAACAATAATTTATTTTATAACATATAATTTTATTACAAAAATGCAATCCTAAAATATTTACAGTAAACAATATAACCACATTTACATGCTAAATCTGTGCTAAGTAAGGTATTTAAATGCCACTCTATGTATATGTATGTTTTAGATCATGGATGGAGAATATTTGCATAAAAAACTTTAGCAATATTCAAAAGTTCAATTGCTGTTGTAATAAAACCATAATTTGGTTTTTGTATGTCATTTACCATTAGAAAATCCTCCTTTTTGTTGGTATTCACTGAAAATGTTTTAATGTTCATGAGTTTCTTCCATACTTTTTGGCAATTTAGGCAGAAGAGATCGTCGGGCGTTATACATATTTTTCTGACCAATTCCACATCTTTGGTAGCCAAGGTACTAATATTGCCATTTCGTAATTCCTCATGCAAAATTTTCATATCCCCCATTTTCATAGGTCGTTCACTGATATCTTCTACGGTCTTTCACTTCAAGGAGTTACTAACATTTGACGATTGAGTACATCTTCGTTTAATTAACTATGATTGTGGTCATCCATAATTTCCGTCACTACGTTGTCCCCTTGGGTTTTTAAAAATGCTTTACATTTTTCTTTCGTCTGCGCACAACAAATCCAACGTTTGCTGTCATTTTTTAAATAATTTTGAAAACGATGTTTGAAGCCATTCAACACAATAAATTATTGTTTTTCTTTTTCACTAAGAACGATTTTCATTGGCAATCAACTTAACACTGTATCGTATGCAGATAGATCGCACTCTATACTAAATATTTTGTGGTATACATATTACTTTTATTTGATTACCTATCGTATAGATCGATAGATCGCACTCTATACTAAATATTTTGTGGTATACATATTACTTGCAGATAGATCGCACTCTATACTAATCATTTTGTGGTATACATATTACTTTTTATTTGATTACCCTAAATGCATAACCAATAAAATACTTACAAATTAAAGAGCTCTTAAAAGGTAATTAGAAGGCTTACGATGCCCGGGACTCAACTCGACCATCTAAATATTTTGACCCTTCTTAATACAGGTATACGGGACTCAATTTACCAATGCCCCAATTAAACACACAGTTATAAATATTTATTTATAAGTTGAAACTCATCCATCACTTTTATAATTTTTAAAACATTAATTGTCATTAATATCACTGAATGTATTTTTTCATAGCAACGAAGGGCATCTGACGTAATACTTGACGACGGGAAATTATCAAAAATTAGCAGCTTAATTTAGATTTCTGTAGCGTTCTATTGGTCAGAATCTCCTATGAATGAAATATTCGCGCTAATTTCATTAAAAAATGATCAGACTAAGATAAATTTGAAATAAATTCTTAAATAATATCTAAATATTAGTTTATTGCATGTATTATAATAGATTATAATGCCATATTACAAGGTATTTTACATTCCCGCACGCCGTGCGGAAAAATTTACTTTCACGCACGCCGTGCGGGAAAGTGCAACTTCCGGAAACAAAATGCGTGCGTGAAAGTGGCTCTTTTAGCACGGCCGTAGAAAATAGTTATTTTCCTAACTAGTGCGGAAAATGATACTTTCACGCACGAGACTGCCGTTGACCTGAACGACGCGATAGCGGAGATCGGGCAAGCAGTCGAGTGCGGGGTAGACACTTTCTGCATGAGTTAGGAACAATATTTTTTCTAGGGCTGTACGTTTGAAAAAAAAACCACAAAAAATAGAGTTATGTCAATTTTTATTTAGAAAAGAAAATACACAAATTAATTATTTGACAAAGTTGTCAAAACCAAACTTTCAATATAATGGGTTACCACGACGACGATATTGGTTTCCATGACGACGATTCAAAACCATTGTAATTGTCTACTGATCTGACTTTTAAATATTATGTCAAAATAATTTTATTTGATCGAAGTATCAGCAGTATTTTTATTGCACAAGAGCTCTAAACTTATCAAATTTTTCCCGAGTGACACTTTGACAGTTTTAATTTCACGACACGAAGGGGAGTGAAATTAAGTCAAAGTTTCACGAGGGCAAAAATTCGATAATAATTTTAGAGATCGAGTGCAATTTGTTGCGATTATTTCATGAATAAAACTGTTCAAAACCAAAATTTTATTGTAATTTATTTATGTTAGTACAAATTAGTACAACTAAACACACAGTTGTTATAAATATTTGACGGTTGAAGGTCATCACTTTTATATTTTTAAAACATTATGTAATTAATGTCACTGAATGTATTTTTGCGTAGCAACGAAGGGCATCTGACGTAATATACTTGACGACGGGATATTATCAAAAATTATCAGTTTAATTTTTATTTCTGTAGCTTTCTATTGGTCAGAATCTCCTATGAATGAAATAATCGCGCTAATTTCATTAAAACATGAACATAATAAGATACATTTGAAATAAATTAGTAAATAATATCTAAATATTAGTTTATTGCATGTGTTATAATATATTATAGTGCGGGAAAGTGCAACTTTCGGAAACGAAATGCGTGCGTGAAAGTGGCTCTTTTAGCAAGGCCGTAGAAAAATATAATTTAATTCTCTCCCTTTTTTTTTGCATGTCATCTCAAGTTCACTTGATGTTGGCAATTATCCTGGCAAAGCTCTTTCTGTCTTGAGCTAATTTAAACACTTGTTCTACTAAATCAACTCACGAACCGCATCTGCTCTGTTGAGAACTGCTCTGTTGCTTTATCTAGCTGTCCACGGTATTTTGGGGATTCGTCTATGTAATAGTAATGTAATTCGTATATGTAATATTATTAAGGTCCACGCTTCGAACTCCCAAGCCCAAGGGACCATATAAGGGAACTGACAATATTAACATTCGATTACCCGCTGCTGAAGTTTAAGTTTCAAGTTATTGTTACAGAAAAAAGAGTTCGACATTTTATCTCCTTATCTGGATTTATTTGTTGGGCAAAGTTACAACCTACATATTTCAAATTTGATACTCTTTGTTTTGGTTGTCGAACTACCTTTTTTTCTTCTTTATAGAGGGGACGGTGTTTGAAATCTTCTAAAGATATCTGAGTCCAGGACGCCGCCTGATTTTTCATTTTTCGTAGTCCCGGCCATAACTTGCAAGGTACCTACCTACTTTAAAACACCCTATCGTCGTCCTTATCTACGCCGAACCCCTATCGGTTAAAACAGTGAGGGCACCTCGTTTCAGATAACGAGTGCAAGACCTTCACATAGCTCCTAGAATGGCATTTCCTCCTCCCCCAGGATTTGACTCAACAACAGTCTTATTCACTTATTTGCTTCTTATCAAAACGCATTCCCTAATACGTTTAACGTTGCTGACCCACGCCCACGGTTTCGGGCGGAGAAGTTGGAAACTGGTAAGGCATCTTTTTGTCCTGGGGTTGAGACATTGGCCCCGAAAATGGATGAACTAAAAACATGGTGAGCGGCATAAGGATGTAGAAAGTAAGAGGAAACCACTACATTAAAGATCCCTATAGATATTCCATGTACAATCATCATGGTACAGTGGAACCCCGATAAGTCGGCCCCCGATAACCCGGAAGTCCGGCTAATCCGGACCGATTTTCATCAGACAAACATTTCAACAATAAAATGTACTATCCGTTGCAAGATAATTCGGATGGAATTCCCCAGATTATTTTGTGCTTGATATCGGCCCAGTCTCTTAATCTGGGGAATTCCATCCGAATAATCTTGCAAGGTATGTAATATAATATTTGAGAGGTAATGTGTATTTGTGTAATTTGAACTATGTATACGATAGTAAAAATGACGGTCATTGTCTCGAATTTATCGGAAACAACAGGCATCTGTTATTCCTTTATTTATTTCAAGCTATCTTAGCATTGTTTAAAAAAGTGTAAAAGACTATTTAAAAAATTATTTTTAAACAATGGTCTTAGTTTTCACTGTTCATAACATTGTTCCGATTGTGACTGTATTGTGTGTAGTACAGTCTTGTATTGTTTGCTTCCGTTTGCTTAGGTTTGTGTTTGCGTGTTTTTAATAATTTAAATGTGTAGTTCATGTTATTTCAATTATAACGGAGTTTATCTGTAAGTATACCGCATTTTATTAATTTTTACGATATTCTCCGGCTAACCCGGATTTTCGATAACCCGGATCGGCCGTGGTCTCGATTAATCCGAGTTATCGAGGTCCCACTGTATTAGAAACCAACCATGGCGTTACTGATCATGGCCCTCGAGAAACAAGATCCGCCAGGGAATGAAAAGACAAGACCTCTCAGGTCGTTAATCAGCGAATTCATTGAAAGAACAATGAAGGCGAGAGATTAAGAATGTCCAGCACTAGAATTGACACCTCTAATGTTTGTTACGGTTTTTTTTAAAACCTTCACAATTCATTTATATGGTTGGACTGAAAGATATTTAAATGCTTTAAAACCACCTGGTTACGCCTATGGTAGTACTATAAAATGGTTGGTTTGTTTGCAGAATGGGTCTGTTGAGTTGTTTAGGAATGTCTGAGAACATAGAACTGTGTGTCTTTTTCTAGCTCACGATCTTTGTGTAGGTTCTTGTCGCGTAACTGAGTCAACCATGGTATACTTCGATGTTCGTTTGGGGATCGAATGACATTGAGGTAAGACGGATGACATCCGGTCTGGCCATCTTGGTTTTTGGTCTTGACGACAGTGCTCGGTGTGTTTGCTAATTCTTTTTCCATCGGTTGGAAAATACGGTCCAAGTTTGTGAAAACTTATCGTCTGGAAGAGTTTTGCCAGTGACGGATTTGTGGCCGTATATTTTGTAGTGCCGGTGGAAATGTTGACCTGTTACGAGCATAACCTCAACAACCTTCTCTGTTGGCCGCATAAAAACCTCAGACCAACTTCCTGAGGACACACTTGGGGGACCAGTGGCTGTCCGCTGCCCAATAGTCAGTAACCAGCACCAGTAACCAGCGCCAGTAACCAGCACCAGTAAACCAGCCCTAGTAACCGACATCTAGTACCAGAGTAAGCAAGGACAGAGAAAGTCAGTACCCTTACAATATCTTTCTTTTTTTTATATTATACCATATTTTTTATACTCCATAGTGTGTCTGTACCTACCATTTTTGTACAGATCTAGGTCCTCCCTCTAACCTCATTGTACACCTGGATATAGCTATAACCAAGTAATTACAGGGTGTATATTGAATTGTACTTAGTTAACCTTTCGTTACTCGCGCCAACTTTTTGTGATCGGATACTCGCGCACGGTGCAGGAGACCGGGTCCAAAAATATGGGTCAGCAGTGTTTTAAAATTATTTTTTTTTGCAAAATTGTGTACGATTAAATTATTTAATGAATATATGATCATATAATTTTGTAGATATGCGTTTGTGTTCACATTATATTACTTTAATCAAAAATTTAATAATTTTCATTGTTATCCATTTATATGTATATACAAAAACTTTGGAAGTGAAAAAAAAATTGAATATGGTTAAATTTGGTTACTAAGAACTTTAGATCTTAATTCAATACACAAAAAAATTAAAAATAAAGAGTAATTGTAGTAACAAAAAAAGTTATAAAAATTAATTAACGTTTTTAAAACATGAAATACACAATGGTGTCACATTCATTGGAACAATGGTGTTCCAAACACAGATATTTTGAGCATATTTGGCAGTAAAGCTTTGTTTTTCTATTTTTCTTCCAATCACAAACAGCACAACGATCTGAAGTTCCTGGTGTTACGACTGGTACTTGTTCTGTTGGTAAACCACATATCTCCCTAAACCTCATTCTGATGGTTCTGGGTAAGTTATATATTTATATTTATATATATAAATATAAATAAACTAATCTATAAACATTGAAAATAAGGAAAAGATCTTAAATTACCTTACTAATTAAAAATATCGATGTGTGATCCAAACACAAAAATTGGTGCACAAATACTCGCACACGGTGTACGGGACCGTGTTGCGTAATAACAATAGGACAGTACTATTTTTTACACTGCGAACTGACTTTACCCACAGTTGATTGACCACTGAAGAAGTATACGAAGTAGCCATTCAAAATCCCCACTACAAGCAGAGTTACAGGAATTTATTTACAGGCCCGGTCTCCCACACCGTGTGCGAGTAACGGAGGGTTAATTCCACGATATTTGACACAATTATTTACATTATTTTGGTATAATAATATAAATATAGTATGGTACAGTACATATCTGATTCTTGCTGAACGTGGGTAGATTTCATTCATCAGGTTATATTGTATGTGATAAGTAGACTTAGGCAAATATGCAAATTGCATATTTTGCATATTATGCATAAAATATGCAAAAATGCCAAATTTTGCATATTTCTATAAAAGTATGCATAAAATGCATATAACTTGAAATTTCATCAGGTGTATAGATATATTCATGAAATAAAATCAACGAAGAGCTTGAAAATCCGAATATATTTTGTTTCAATATTTCTAGATATTTATTGTAATTTTGTCCTTGAATAAGGGTTCCAAAATCTGCTAGTTTATACCTCTAGGTAAAAATTTTTATTGGGATGGTCAGTTTTAGAAATCAATTATTATGTTGTAAAATTGATACCAGTAACACCTGTCCTTATAATATTATTGTGAATTGCAATTTGAAACTGCCGAAAATAAACGCTGTATTTTCTCGCACAATAGCCTTTAGTTGCGTGCTTCTAATTTAGGCTCATATTTTTTCTTAGATAAAGAGAAAAAACCAAGAATCTCCTGTAAATATTTGGAGGATCTTCCTGCTTTCATAGTCATATTATCTTGAGATTTTCAAGATTCCTGATTTTAATTGTTATGCAAATAGTTACCAGGTCGTTTCTGAAGTACTTTGTTCAAGTACTAGGTGGGACATTTTAGGAACCATTTAATTTGAAAGCAAAGATTACCGTATAGGTATTTGAAAAATGCCCCAGTTACATCAGTTGATGTGGAAAAAAGTTTTTTCATGTACAAATATATTGTACCTACTCAGAAACCATAAGTTTTTGTTAGAAAAATTTAAACAGCCCTGAATCATTTAGTGTTAGCACAATTCAAAGTAATATCATTTATTTGTTAAAATACTTAAATACCTAAGCTTAGTTTGTAAAATAAATAAATGTTAATTACTGTAAATTATGATATAATTAAGATATTTTAAATATTTTTGTAAATAAAACGGATACTACTTTCTGAGTTATTTATATATACATACAGTAAAACTTCTATTTTTTAGTAGAAGTAGGTACTTCTATTTTTTTTAATTTTTATATGCATATTTTATAGATGAACATGCATATTTTTGTGTAAAATGCTGCATATTTATGCGCATATTTCATATGTTTTTATTTGCATATTTGCCTAAGTCTAGTGATAAGTTAGGGTTTTTTTTTGAAGTCATAGCAATATTTTATATTTAATATTTAGTTTCAATAGTCATTATACATTTTCTTATATTTTGTTGCAATTCCCCTATTTTCTGTTTTTCATTTTATGTTCAATAAATAATTGTTAGTTACAGGTTGATTATTACAAACACATTTTTCAAGCTACCCAATAGATATCTGTATACGTTATGATAGATGAGAGATACCGTAATGCTGTTAAAGTTGTGAAAGCATATTTCGGAGCAGACGTGGCCTCAGATCACAACCCAGTTATCGACAGGATTACCCTTACTTTTAAATCATTAAAAGACATCTAAAAATTCCTACAATAGAAAAAAAGCAAGTTTAAAGAACTCAAAGTAAAAGAATGCCTCCAACGGGAATTGTATACTTATAAACTGATGAACACTGGAATCGACTAAAACATTGTCTGCTGGAACCATGTAAAGAAATATTAAAGACTTCAGCACGGAGAACAGAGGGATGGATGAATGACGAGATACTCTATATGTTAGAACAACGGAGACAACGTAAAAACACCGATATAACAGGCAAAAGAACAAAACTTTGAAGAAAAATACAGCAAAGAGATCGATGACCTTTAAAAAAGATAATTTTTTTAAAGAGACGGCAGAAAGAAAAGAAATTTAAAGAAATAGCAGTACTAAGAAAACAATATCACATTGGTGCGCTTCTGGATAGACACGGGATTATTATCTGTTCCTATACCCCCACCAAATCTTTACGTTGCCCATATTTCTTTTGATTAAAAGCCATGGAAAATTTGCTATTGGCAGGTATCTTGCTATCTCAAACTATTATATTTCCCTCCAAATACAGTCTGCAAATATGCCTCTACAGATCCGTGGAGTTAGTTTCCGAAAAACAGGGACATACCGCATTAACATGTATTTCTTTACTTTTTAATGTATTATTAGTCTCACACTTTGTGAAGCAGACCCACGATACAATTAAAATCGCTTGATAAGAAATTATCGATTTAATTTATGAATCAATTAAACGTTACACAAAGAAGAAAAAATTTCCACGCTATAAATTTCATCCCCCAAAAGAAATTAATTTTGCAGTGTACAGAAACAATCTTGTTCAAATGCCCACAAATTCCGATAAAAGAGTAATTTCCATTCAGCCAGCGTACCGGTAGAAAATCTCAAAGAAACGAACTAGAATTAACCATAGTCCAAGATGATTAATTACTCAAAAAGAATTACTACTTTCAATTAGAAAGAACCACAGTAATTTTTTATGTTAACGTTTGTTAATGACTACTTTTTCAAGATTTTTAATTCTCCATCGGAAACATCCATAAAATACTTCAGGGATGACTAATTATACACTGCAAAAAATACTGCAAAAAAAATAAGAAATGAATTGATTCAAAGGGAAGATGATCTCCATTTTCAGCTATTTGTGAATAGTTTTAAATTTAAATTTAGAATGTAGCCTAAGCCCCTAAACTTTCACTTCAACTTCACTTTCACAAAAAAATGTTTATTAATGTCCGACTGGTATATTATTTGACAAATAATGACATGATTTCGAGAAGTCAGTTAAGTATGATATAATTAAAATTTAAATAACTAATTAAATACTAACAAGTTGACAAATAACAACCTAAGTAAAACTATGGTTACCACAATTACGTTACGACTATTTCTGGTAAATGTACTTATTTGAAATTTAATTAATTCAAAATTCATTCAAATTTTTTGCATAATATAAAGAATAATTTAGTCGGACATTAAACGTTGAAGGCACCACGGGTATTATAGATAATAACGTTTTCGGTGAACGTATATCCCTCGGGCCAAAGGCTCTTGATACACCATTAACCTCAAGCGTTGAATAAACTTGGGTTGGAGCTGGACTGTATAGGTGTGTTCTCTTTTTTGTGTTTCCAATGGTTAAATAAATTTATACTGACTTCATCTATTAATTGAACATGTATTAGAGGAAAAAACCAGTATATAAAACAAAATTTTCTACATTAAACATTAAAATAGTAACCCGGTCTATATAGACATTTGAAATAACAAAAATTGCCGGAGAGCCAAATTTTGGTGGAGAGCTAGGGTATACCATAAAAAATAAAGTATTAAAAGTCCCCATCGATCCCATGTGTGCAACAAAAGTTATTCGGGGTCAAAGGTCAACATTTTGAGATTTTTTGGATTTTTTTCGAAAACGGTGAGTTTTGTCAAAAAAAAAACCTTAAACCAAAGTCGTAGATCTTCAAATTCTCTTCAAAAATAGTCCTTACTATTTTTTTCCTAAGAGTTGCCATTCCTGAGATATCGTGATTCTAAGAGTCACATTATACATGATATGCACACGTTTCCACACCACCTGTGAGGTAGTGTACTCGGCACGTTTTTTTTTACCTTGGTTTCCCCTGTAGGCCTACTCCACTACTGTTTTGACAATTTTAGGATAATTTAAGGAAACAATACCGGTCAAGTTCTAGATATTACCTTATTATTGATATTTATTATTGATATTGCTATTGATTATTAGGTTAATTATTGTTTTGATTTCTTTAGATATTTTAATCAGATTCATATTCTTGAAAGGTCAAGTCTTTTTCGATTTCATCTTCTTCCTCTTCCTCTTGCTGGATGTTCAAAAATTGTTCAAATGTGACTAAGTCATTGGTCTCTTCATTAAAATTACATGAGTCTTCCTCTGTTGTACTAAACTGGACATTTGAGCAAGACTGACCTTGGCAATTGGTACATGCTAGAGAACACAGCAACCCGAGTTTTTTACATCCACATTTGGCACTACAACCTTTTTTGCGATTGCAAAAAATAGTGTTAAGGAGTTTTTCTGGAGCAGGTGAGAGTAAGGTTTTAGTCGGTTCCAGTCCAGAGTGTTATCTATTAATTTCCAACCCCAGTCTTCTGGATTCAGTTTATTGCCTAGCCATGTTTAAACTTGATAATATACTCGATACAAATGTTGAAAAGCAGATGCTTATGTTGGAGGAAGACATGATAGTTGTACTTGTTTCTTGTTTCGCGTATTTTTACAAAAGTTAAGTATCGGTGTTTATCAAGACAACTAATTTTTTTTGGAGCTCTATAAACCGCAAGAAGAAAGCGAATTCCTTCCGTAACTACTCTTTGCGGTGTGGAATCAAGTTCTGTAAAAACTTTACAGCAGTCAGTCAAATCTTTTTTTTTTTTTCGAATAATTTAAGTACTGACGTTTTGCCCCTTCTGTACATTGCTGACGTAGTGTCGCAGCCGGTTATCGCATGTAAAAATAAAATGTACTTTTACTTTTGGCATTTGGGATAAGCCGATAAACTTTTCGATTCGAAGAATATATCTCTGTTCGCTGTTGAGCCCTTCCAGGTTTCAGAAAATAAATAACCTTATCTACTGAAGTCCTTGTAGTAAGCAGTACTAACAAATCAACATCTTCACCAACTACAATTGTTGTGTGTGTTGCCTTAAATTTTTCAATTGCTGTCTCAATTATAAGGGCATCTGCGTCATTTTTAGCTTGTTTCACTTCAATATTCGCAGCTGTTAATTTGTCAGTTAACATGGAAATGAAACGAGATTTATTATTAATGTTAGAGAAAAATTGTTGTTGATTCGCTGGAACTGTTATATTTTCATCAAAGATAATCTCGGAACCCGATGATGTCTTTGTAGTTCGACGACGTTTTTCTTCAGCTTTAATATTCTTTGTCGAGTCACTGTAGCCTTCAAATACCACTGTCACTGTAAGCCCGATATATCTGCTAAATGGTAGAGGCTTGTAATAAGCACTTATATTCACTTGAACTGAACCTTTAGCACTAAAAGCAACAGATAATATGAACAAGACCTACGGGCAATACTGTAGTCATTGTTTAGAATAAACAATCTGTTCTTTTGTAAACAATGGTAGAGCCAAATATTTTTTAAGGCCACGTGGATAGAGGAAATTCAGTGTGGGACTGATTATCATTTGAAGAAATATTTTCAGAATAATATAATATATTATATAAAAGAGACACAAATAGGCATTTATACTTGTTTTAAGTGCCACATTATGCATATGTTACGGTCAATGTGACAAGTCCGGTCTGTATTAATAATAACCGGTCTGTATTAATAATAACCTTAGCAGTTGGTCAATGTGATTAATAATGCGTTTATAATTAGATTAACCGGTTATTATTAATACTATCCTAACAGCTCCGGTAAATGTAATAAAAACGCATTTTGGGCTTCGCTACTGTTTATTTATGAAACTTAGTAATAAAGTTAAACACTTAAACAGAACTTATTAATCAAAAAACCTAACTAGACATGTAATAAGTAAAACAGACTCGAATTTGGTAATAAAGTTAAACGCCTAAACATAATTTATCAATCAAAAATCCTAACTAGACTTATATTTGGTAACAAACAAGTAATAATATAGACTTGTATTTGGTAACAAAATTAAAACACTTTAAACAACATTTATCAACCAAAAAAACCTATTTAACTAGACTTGTATTTGGTAACAAAGTTAAAACACTTGAACAACATTTATCAATAAAAAAACCTTACTAGACATTTAATAAGTAAAAACAGTTAAACGCTTACGGGGAAAGGCGCAAAATGTCGAATGTTAAAATTTTCAATGTGTTTTAAATGTATTCATTTTTTTGGAGTCATGAGAAAACTAATAAATATTTTTAAAAAGTTTAAACGCAGAATGAAAGATTACGTTATTACCGCGGGCCTCAAGTCCATCAGAATAAAAAATTTCTTTTGAATGAAATATTTGCAAATAAAAATAACTGTAACTTATTAAAATAAACATTATAGAAGTTTTCAGTGACTTTCGTCCCTCGATAATCATGAAGTCTTTCATTCTGCTTTTAAATTTTTCAAAAATATTTATTACTTTTCTTAGGATTCGAAAAAAATAAATACATTTAAAGCACATTGAACATTTTGTCAGGCGACATTTTGCGCCTATGCACTTAAAGAAAATTATCAATCAAAAATCCTAACTAGACATGTAATAAGTATGTATTAACAAACTCGTATTTTGGCAATACATACACAGTTAAACAGAACTTATCAATAAAAAAACCTAACTATACTAAATTTGCAATCAAGATGCAGTAGAAATGTACAAACCAAGACATGTTAAATACTACTAGGAGCACTCCCGAATCATAATTTTACAATGTATAAATTTTGGAAATCATGATTTAGTATTTACAATGTATATGGGTACATTGTAAATTATAATTCAGGAGTACTTCTAGTAGCATTTAACGTGTCTTGGTTTGTTTATTTCTACTGCATCTTGATTGTAAATTCAGTATAGGCATCTAATAAGTAAAACCTCCACCCCACAAGCTTCTAAGACCTTATTGGTATTCAACATTTATCACGTTTACCGTTTGAATACGGGATTTATTAATAATAACCGGTCAATGTGATTATTTCTGGTATATTTATTACTTTTACCTAGCTATTCGGGTTGTATTAATAGTAACCGGTAATTATTAATAATTCCCATTTAATCACATTTACCGTAACACATATACGTGGCTTATATTATGTGCATAATATAATGTATAAAGTAACTTTTAAAATCGCGATATCTCAGGAATGGTAACTCTTAGAAAAAAAATTGTAAGAACTATTTTTGTAGAGAATGTTAAGATCTACAACTTTGGTTTGATGTTTTTTTTTTGATAAAGCTTACCGTTTTCGAGAAAAATCCAAAAAATCTAAAATTTTGACCTTTGACCCCGAATAACTTTTGTCGCACGCATGGGATCGATGGGGACTTTTAAAACTTTATTTGTCATGGTAAACTCTAGTCCTCCACCAAAATTTGGCTCTCCGGCAATTTTTGTTATTTGCCAACAACTTCAATTCTCTTCCATTCTTCTTTCAAATTCTTCAAGGTGGGCTAAAGGAAAACTGTACAAGCGTTATTATCCTTATATTACCCTTGGTACCTTAATAACTATAATAACTTAACGGTGTCTAGTCGGACAAACTTTTATGTACGGGAACCACTGGAGCAGGGGAAGTTTTAATTTTGGAACGGGTTACAGGTTTCGAACGTCAGACTACGAATAAAACATCCCATATATTTTGTCGGACAGAACTTCCAATTCATTTGTTATACCCTTTCATTAAACTCTCATGCAAAAATCAGACTGACATTTACCACCAACATAATTCCTGACATGATTTGACATGTTCTACGTGTCGGACTTATTAAAATGCCCAATATATTTGTCGGACAAATTTTTTGCATATACCTAATTATTATATAAAGTTTACTATTGTTTAAACTTAAAAACAACCTGCTATAGTCTTCACAATCATGCACTTGTCAGGATGACACGTTCCACAATTAAAAATTCCCCTGTTCCAGTGTTCCCGTACATCAAAGTTTGTCCGACTAGACACCGTTAAGCTATTAACAAGATTTCAGCTAGCTATTAATAAACCTTTTTTGGTTACGCGGTATCCAGGCCTATATCGGTCCTTGATCAAAATAATTTTTCTTTTGTATTTCTTTTATTTAACATTTAATTTGGGCAATGTGTAATGTGTCCAAATTCCGATAGGTTACATCTTGTCCAAATTTCGCGATTTTATTAAATTTTAAATCATCCCGTAGGGCAGGGGTCACCAATTAGCGGACCGCGATCCGCATCCGGACCGTGAGCTAGTTTTGTGCGGACTGTAAATCAATTTAGAATACACCTACATAGTTTTTGGCAATTTTGAAAATGTTTAGCCATGAAATTGTGTACTATGTTTGGATCAACTTATGTGTGCGAAGCCGGTTTATCAAGAATGAACTTTATTAAAAATCGGTAGAGATCTCACTTAACAGATGAATATGTCAACTTCCTAATGAGACTTAGTTGCACTAAACTCACTGCAAACTTCAGACAGTTTGTACATAAAAAAATGCATTTTTCTCTCTGATAATTCAATTTTGTAAAGAGTTTTCCCTCTTATTGTTACATACTTACTAATCATTAATTTTGAAATTAAGTAATAAAATTGTCATATGCATTTTTTTATATTTTTTATATGTTAAGCGGGAGTACTTTTCAGAAGTGCATTTAATTAAAATAATTTTCAGATTTAATAAGTTTGCAACAAGCACCTTGCATTTAAACTAATCTAGAAAATATAACATGTTAATTAGCATTTTGTACTATGATTATTTGTTTTAAATTCCTCAGTTTGCTTTCTACAAAATTGAAGATGTCTATTGATTTCATTAGCATTCAAAATATAAATTCCTAATATTTAAAATATTCTCAGTACCAATTTACAATACTGCTGTTTTCAAAATTTACCTACTGATAATAACATCAAAACAATACACAACGAATTTATATTTTATTTATTGCACCAGGAAAACTTACAGAAAAGTATACAGTAACTAAAAATAATCAGATATTATTAGTTTTCCTTTCCATATTAGTCCATGTGTGAGGCCACTTTCGTATAAAAAATGTTTCTGACTCGATTTGTTTGCGGATTCCTGTTAGAAAATGTCCCCTTTAAACAGATCAGAAGGGTGCCGGGTGAAACAATTTTTTAAGAAAATTCAAAATTACTTTTTTGCCTCGAAAAATGTATTTTTAGGTTTCTTGGGTAATTATAAACAATAAAAGTCTGTTGTCATATTTCTGAAAAGTTGATAGTTTTCGAGTTATAACCGATTTAAAATCTGAAAAATGTGAAAATATGCATTTGCGATGCTTGAAAACTCTTAACTTTTAATAAAGTGACAGATCTTTTTTATTTAAGATGACCCAAAAATGCTAAAAACATATTTTCGGGGGCAAAAAAGGTGATGTTTTGAATTTGTTACAAAGATATTAAACAATTTCTGCCCAAAAATTTCGCCCGGCACCTTTCTGATTTGTTTATAGGGGATATTTTTTAACAAGAATCCACAAAGAAACCGAATCAGAACAGTCAGACACAGGCAGCATATTACCGGACCCCGGAAGTGTCATAGGTTTTCGAAACGGACCCACAGGGAAACTAATTGGTGACCCCTGCTGTAGGGGGCCGTAGGTACATCATTTTAAATTTCGATAAACATATTTTTATGATAATGAAAATGAAAGGCAGTTAACATTTCATTCTGTTTCAGAGACTATCACGATACTCTTATGTACTATGTACGTATCACACTATTGAGATCTTCAGAGGGGCCTGTGGTCTACTTTGAATCATAACGAAAACCAACTGTCTTACTAAGGACAAAATTATACAAAATAAGTTTTTTATCAAATAATTTTGGTCTGGTAATTTGCTGTGAGTTTCACCGGTATCGCTATCTCGCGGTTTGAAACTTTTACTTTTCTTGTAAAATGTGTAGGTATGTGAAATATTATAAAATGAGAAAAATAGATAACTAAAAAAACACAAATTATGAACTGAAATGTTATTGTAAACTGACTACTGAGCGAATAAACAGAATTCATAGTAAAAGTAATAATTATGTTTTTTTATTTTATTCATTATAATTATAATATTTAATATTATAAGTTCGTGCGACTGAATGACTACCTACCTACGCAAGAGGCCATTGAGCAAAATAAGTTTATCTGGAATTTTAAGGTTGCATCTGTTTTTATTCGCTGTGAGTTTTGCCGCTAGATCTCTCTCGCGGTTTGAAACTTATACCAACGAATATACAGGGTGTTTGGTAAAGAATGGGCCATAGCTTAACCTTAGAATGGTTGACCCTTCCCAAATTCTACGCCACTGGCGAAATTTCTATTTTAGTGCAATTTTTTGATTCTCCAATACTTTATAAATAACATACTCTTCATTCGTAACGATAAAGCCATTAGTTTTCGAGATATTTGAAGCTAAAAACGAAGGAGAATACATTAATCAAAATAAGTGTGCCTTTTCATTTTTAACTTCAAATATTTAGAAAACTAATGACTTTATCGTTACGAATGAAGAGTATATTATTTGCATAGAAAGTATTGGAGAATCTAAAAATTATGCTAAAATAGCAGTTTCATCAGTGGCGTAGAATTTGGGAAGGGTCAACCATTCACTTTCCCCTGTCGTACGCTTCTGGTATTAACCATAAACGATTTATTTAACATAATTTAGTAGGGTGGACAGTACCTACACTTTCTGCCAAGTACAATAAGCATATGTCAAATAATTTTATAGTACCGGGCACACATAGTTCTTAAAGATTTAAATAAATAACAAATTATTTAAAAAAAAAGTACTTTAAAATAATTTGATATATCCGTGTGATACTTGGCAGAAAGTGTAGGCACTGTACACCCTACTAAATTATGTTAAATAATCGTTTCTGGCTACTTCCAGAGGCGTATGACATGGGAAAGTGAATGGTTGACCCTTCACAAATTCTACGTAACTGATGAAACTGCTATTTTAGCATAATTTTTAGATTCTCCAATACTTTCTATGCAAATAATAATGTATGTATGCAAATAATATACTCTTCATTCGTAACGATAAAGTCATTAGTTTTCGAGATATTTGAAGTTACAAATGAAAAAGCACACTTATTTTGATTAATGTATAATGCTCCTTCGTTTTTAGCTTCAAATATCTCGAAAACTAATGACTTTATCGTTACGAATGAAGAGTATGTTTTTTACATAGAAAGTATTGGAGAATCAAAAAATTGCACTAAAATAGCCATTGCGCCAATGGCGTATAATTTGTCGAAGGGTCAACCATTCACGTTGCCCCGTCGTACTCCTCTGGTAGTAGCCAGAAACGTTTGTTTAACATAAATTAGTAGATTGTACAATACCAGCACCACTTACCAAATTTCGTGTTTTTGTCCCATACCTGTCAGGAAATATGCAAAAATAAATAAAATAAAAGTTTAACTTTGACACCCTGTATTTCGGCTATTATCAACTTCTGTACTAAGGTAAGTTAGCTGAAACCGACCTATTTTAACCTCAGAAATCTAAGGTTAAGCTATGGCCCATTCTTTACCAAACACCCATTATACTCTAATAGAAAGGTACGGCCCTGTAACGTTTTAGCATAGGATTTTGCGTTCCAACTGAGTAGGTGCCATGGAGGTTCATAGACCTGACAACGGCTACGACAGCTTAACCGATCTCATTACCGCCCCCACTGCGGCCGCAACATCCCTCGTCAATAAGCCTGCTGTAAACGTGACCATTTGTTTCATATAAAAACTTCTTCTAGGAGCTACATATCCTTGGCTTATACTTTTCTGGTCAAATTGTCCAGCTAAATGCACAAAACTTCCACTAACAGCTCTGGTGAAGACTATTTAATCCCCTCTATTCGTCGACTCACAGCGAATACCTTTCTAACAAAACAACCGGTAGATTAGATATAAAATTTTATTGAACCTTTTTTATAAATTTACCGCATGGTTACTGTGGTATAATTTATCATTAAAACTACATACTTAACTTATGTTTTTCAATAAATTGCCGCCGGTCATTGTTTATATCACCTGTAAATATCACCTGTATTTATTGTAACATTTTCTTTATTCTTCACAACATTTTGACATTTTTTGCTCTCGGAATTGGCTCTTGTGGCAATTTGTTTTATTACTTTCTTCTTGGTTTCTTTATTTTGTGTACCTTTATTGTTTGCTTTTGCGTCAAGTCGCTTTTGTCTTCGTTCTAATTTTATTTTTTCTTGTTCGTCTTTCTCTTAAATTTTACGCCTCTCTGCATTTTGACGATCTGAAGAAGTGAGCACGAAAGGCAACCGTTCTGTTTGCTTTTTACCCTTTCTTTCTGGGGTTTTTGGCCAAAAAATAATTTGTCAATTGAGGTGTCACTTTCTTCATATAATGAGTTGTCTTGATTTACTAAATCAAAACTAAACTAAATTGAATATCTAAAGTCATTGTATCTTCTGTGACAATAGTATCTTTTTGTTTGAGTTTTCTCCTCTAAACTTTAATACTGCCCGATTACAATTTGCCTTTAATGGTTTAAATGCAGCAACATCTGCAGGCTGTATAATTCTGGTCGCATTGGGATATAATGCCACTAAAATAATTTGTAACTTTGAGCATAATTCACTGGTTTGAATGGTTAAGTGAGTTTAATGTCCATCAACGAACAAAATGACTTAGTGTTTTTTTGCAACTAGGTACTTATATAAGACGTTTCCTATGTATTCATAGAAGTTTTCATTCTTCATCCATCCCGTATCGCTACAGCCTTTGCCCCATTCTCGAGGAACTGAATTTATAACATTGCTAGGAAGTCGTTTGTATGGGTAATAATTATCGGTGCTGTTCTTTCTTCAGATGCTGCAAACCTAAACATAACCGTCAAATTAACTTTGGAGTGATGTTCTATTTGATATACATTTTTGCTTCCCTTTACAGCCAACACTCGTTTATTTTTGGGACACAAGAGGAAGCAGGTTTCATCCCCATTAAAAACACGTGACGGGTCTTGAAGAACATCAATGTAACGTTTACGGTGTAAATATTGTACCGGTGAACCACTACGGTAATATACGGTACCGGTGAACCACTTTCTTATATCTTTTTCAGACACAACTGAACTTGCTGCTCTTACCGCTTCTGTAGTTCGCTCGCTTAAATCTGGATGTCTCTTTAAAAAGGATCTATATCAACCTCTTCCGGGCCGATTGTCAGTAAAAGGATTAGCACGTGGATTTGCATCAAGAAAACCTTTAACCGAGTCTTGTATATTTTCCACTCTTACTGGAAAACCTTTTTCTTGGCATGTTACGATCCAATTCTCTAAACGATTCTCTTCAACCAAAGAAAGAATAGGATTGGGACCAAGGTTAGTTTTTTTTATTAAATTTTTCGCTTGCTCTAAACTGCAGTGTTGCTCTTGGCACAATAAATTGTTCAGCGGCTTTCCGTTGGCTCATGCCATTTTCTATGGCCTGAAAAGCAGACTGAAGATCTTGTTCTGTATATTTTTGTGATACGTTTTATCTTTCCGGATATTTGGCATTTTTTATTCTAAAAATAAAAATCATTTAATAGTATCTAATAATTTTATCTACAATACGGACGTTTCAAATTTGATTCAGATTGCCCGCATTGGCATTAATTTTATAACAACTAAAATAATTGTAGTTTTCTAAAAACGAATCCGGACAAAAAATATATTCTTATATACACATTACAGTTATTGGCCACCCTGTGGTTTAGTGATTGGCAGTCGGCCAACCACTAGTTATTGCCATAAAAAATAAGAAAAAATGCTTGAAATATGTTGTGTTGGGCCAAACTAAGTTAAAAGAGCCTAAATTATAATAAATATTTTAATTTAAAGTAGGTACAGTAATTGGCCGGTAGACCATTATAATGCGGACATATTTAAGATACAGTGCTTGGCCCCTAAAATTTACCGCCAAAAAATTATAACCTTACTATTAACACCACCGATAACGTAAGATGTACCTCACTAAATCATCACAAAACATTAATATAAGCAGATACACAATATTATTAGCCAAGATAACTCACCTCATGAATGGACTTCCTTAACAAATTCTCTAAAAAACTCTTAAAACTGGATGCACCTGTTAAGCTTCGAACAACACACGCTGTCACAACTAGACAATATTAACTGAGAGGGATAATGGCTAGACCAAATATATAGCAATGTTGCCGAATTGCAATGCAAATACATTTATTTCCTTATACTTTTTAAAAATCTTAATATTTCGGATTTTTGTGAAAGTGGCCAATCACTAGTGACCGGCCAACAACTGTACCCGTTACCCTATGTAGTTGAAGTTCGACATGTGTCTTCAAGATCCAGATTAAGTATTAAGTGAAAGCGTTGATATCTAAATGCTTCTAGAATGTATTTTTTAATTTTGTTTGTTTTAACTAACCGATTGTTCGTGAACTGGTATTTGAACTTTCTACTTTATATTCGTTTATCCACCAATACATAAAATCGAAGACACGTGAAATTCTCTACTTATGAGAATAATGATAATAATGTTCAAGTTATATTCATCTATTTTTCCATTTTAAGAACTTTTAGTCAAATATAACTGTAGCCTGTCAATATTACACAGTGCTTGTTAGTGTATAACAGTCATTTACTTTTTAATGATAATTGCACTGCAGGTTTGAAATATTCCAAGTAATTGATTGATTAAACCAATAAAATGGTTATTTAGCTACAAAACATTTCTTACACAATATTTGTCCAATTTATCAATGCATACTTTAGATAATTTGAGTTATTATCATTTGAAGCTATTTTCTTGTGACATCTTAATGTACCTAATTTACTATTTTTGTTGGAAATAGGCAACAATAATTTGTACTTTAAAATTAAATTTATTTGACATTTCGGTTTAGAATTCGGAAATCGTCATCTAGATACCAATTATTAATAAATTAAACAAATTTTGTTTCTGTGGCTTGATAAAGCAACAAAAAAAATTATAAACCATTAACATATCGAGGACACATCATTTATATTTTAGTTTGAGCTTCACATTACAAAATTAGCTAGAATGTTACAGGGTGTTCGATAACACAGTGGCAGACCAAACTTATTTTTGTTTAAATGGAACACGCTATATTCTATTTTATATTCGAAATCCTGTTAACTTCTCCATCACAAAAATATAAAGGTTTGTAATGTTATACAGGGTATTTACAAAGTTATAACCAATTTTGTATGAAAATCGTAACAAGTTCAACTCCCTGTATAAATAAAAATAAGCAAAACAACAATGGTTTATTAATGCCATATTTTTTTATTTATTGTCAAAATTGTTAAGAATTATTCATATTGCTAATTTTCCTTATATCAAAGATAGGGTGAGTCAAAACGCAAGTACATTATTTTCTCAGTAATGTTAAATGGAACACCCTGTATTTTATATCATTATTGAAAAGTGACATTAACGTACTTTAATTTTTATATAACATTCCCTATGCCCAAATTTATTAGTTTTCGAGATATTTTCATTTTTCAGAGCAAATTATTTTAGGTGTTTAAATTTATCTAAATTTTAAGTAAGCCATGACTGAATTCACAATTGAAGATTACCGATTATCAATCCGGTAACCAATGTAACACTGTAGCAAATAAAGAAATAAAAATAATTTATTAGTAATACATTTTAAAAACAAAAACAAAACCACTACATGCAACATTTTTGAACCAATTAAAAACTATCTTTTTATGGAAATGCAACAAATAAACAAAGAAAATTAGTAATTAATTTTACAAAAAAACACACAAACACAAAACACAATATTTTGTGAAGACAATTAAAAACTACTTTTGTATGTAAATGTAGAACGAAACAATACATTTACATTTACAACATTTTGTAACAATGTAACAAATAAAGAACGAAACATAATTTATCAGTAGTACATTTTGCAAAAAAACATGTCTCAAAAAATTAGAAGCTACGTTTAATAAAATATTTTCAATATTTAATTACATAAGGTGTTCAAACGCCTAAAAACGATCATGGAATGAGCTACTTACTCTACGGAGCATTTGTAAATTAACACATCGAAATACACTTTGTATTCTATTTTTTATCTCATCCCTTGTTGTTGGATGTATTTTATAAACTTTATTATTAACGTAACCCCAAAAAAATCAGTCCAGTTTATTAAATTCTGGTTATTTGGGTGGCCACGCTACTGGTCCATTGAAAAATGAAAATATCTCGAAAACTAATAAATTTAGACATAGGGAATGTTATCTAAAAATTAAAGTACGGTAATGGTACTTTTCAATAGTGATATAAAATACAGGGTGTTCCATTTAAAATTACTGAGAAAATAATGTACTTGCGTTTTGACTCACCCTGTATTTGATATAAAGAAAATTAGCAATATCAATAATTTTTGAAAATTTTGGCAATACGTAAAAAATATCGTATTAATAAACCATTACTGTTTTGCTTATTTTTATTTATACATGGAGTTGAGCTTGTTACGATTTTCATATAAAATTGGCTATAACTTTGTAAATACCCTGTATAACATAACAAACCTTTATATTTTTTTGATGGAGAAGTTAACAGGATTTCGAATTTAAAATAAAATATAGGGTGATCCTTTTTAAAAAAACATAAGTTTGGTCTGCCACAGTGTTATCGAACAACATGTAACATTCTAACTATTACTATAGCGAAGCTATTGAGATTTACCCTACTAATCAATCACCCTGTATATATAATCAGAGTTTGGTGTTAATCATAAGAGTAGGTATCTACACTAAATGTAAAATCAAATACTTATCATGTCGGGATAGTATTATGAGGTTTTTTTCATCCTTTTTGTCCTCATGATTTATCTGGGATCACTAACAGGAAGATTTTACTGTCATCATTGCATGTAGATATTCTTAAGTCTAGTCAACGTTTGTTTTTGTATTTTTACGACCGTTTTGAGTCTGAATGTTGCAAGATTCAAATATGATCTAATTTATTTCGTTTTAAAAATGACAGTATGGATTCATTAACTAATTATAATTAAGGCGTATTATAAAATGTTTACGGTACACATAGTTTAATAAAACCAAAAATTAATTTAGAAAAATATCTTCTAGTGTATTGTATTTTTTAGAGTGTATTGTATATATTTTACTGGCAGGTTGTTGGACCAAAGAACGAACTGATTGGATCTCTCTCAGGATTGGAACGTGAGTAGAAATATTTATACGATATTGTCACTACTGAAAAGAATCCATTGATTGATTAGATATTATAGGAGCGTTTCCATGTATTTCGGATTATGTCAGGAACGGTAAAATGTGATGGTTTTAGGATTCATACAGCAACAACTTGAAGATATTTTTATATACAATACCCACAATTCTGGTATAATTAGTAGTTGCGTACTTAGAAGTAATTCCGTAATGATTATACTGGATATCTCAAAATTCATGCAAGATTAGAATGTGCCGCAATTTGTGAAGTAAAGTTTTGGCAAACGACAATGTAGGGTTAGGCTGTCCGAACATGAAGCTACTAAAAAGAAACCAATTAACTTTAGTTACCAATCAGTTGCTTATTAGTTACTGTCCATGTATTTTAATGAGTATCCGCACACTACTAGTTAGTAACCGGTCTGTAATGCGTTAGTGATAAGTCGGCAGTGACTGGATGTGCAAGTCGCTTAGCGACTAGTTTCTAATTTGTTTTGATATTATTATTTTATTAGTTAAAATTACCATGCGAAATGTTGAAACCGACAGAACAGTAGTGGAATTTAAAATATCTATATACCAGAATTGGAAAAACATCCGTGCCTGTATGGCCACACTATACGTTGAATAAATATTCGCACAAAGACATCACCGAAAAGACTTGGAATGCTATTGAAAGAAAACATGAGAGAAGAACAAGCAATTGTAATAGCTGTATAAATTACAAGAATAAAAAACCGCTAAACGCCGTAAAAATGAGTAATTATTTATATGGGAAATAAGCCACAATTAAAATGAAAAAAATAATTTTATTAACGTTTCGACGCCATATAAATTTATATATTTATTTAATATATATATTTCCCATATAAATAATTAATCATAAAAATGCCACAAGGAAATAGCTTCAGAACAACAGTAAAAATGAGTGGCGCATACAATGATCCAGCTACAAAAGAGCTGAGCATTAGGCATGAATATTACGTGGAGTAAAAATGTATTTTCATTTTGGTGGAAAATAAAATTCTAGTTTGATTTTGAAAGATTCTTTCCGTAATATTTGCTAAATTTGAAATAAATCGCACCACACAAGATTAACTTTGATACAGTTTGCATTTTGAGGCTCTTTTTTGGCGCGTTTTACTACAAATTTAGCCAACATTATGGAAAAAATTTTACTAGAATTTTATTTTGCATCAAAATGAAAATGCATTTTACGCCTCGCAATATTCATATCAGCTCTTTTGTATCTGGAATATTGTATGCGCCACTCATTTTTACGGCATTTAGCGGTTTTTATTCTTGTATCAGGAGTTTTTCAAAGTTTCTTTATAAATTAAATATACGAAGTTGAATGTCATGTTTCTCAATTACACGTTAAACCTTATAAATGTCGCATTCTCTCCAAAATTATCTAGTAGTTACGACACCATGCTTTTGATAAGATTACATCCTAATAATTATGGCCGGAAAATGAACTCAGATGGCCCAATCGAACTTAGCGTCGTAACCAGTACAACTACATAAACCATTTCCGCGATAATGTTTAAATGGATTATACTTTTGGAGCTCAATAACTTCTGAACAGCTTAACCGATTTTGATAATTAAATATGAGTTTGAAACTTATTGACAAGCAGTATCTGATGCATCCAAGGTCAAGTATAATTACTGATTGTATTACAGGAATTATTAAGCTTTTCCCATAAACTACAACGTAAAACTGTTTTTCCCATAAGAAATAGATTTGATCATATATATGAAGCCTATAACTTAAAATTTCGAAATTTCTCAGATATAACGTATAAACCATTAGACGCGTCTAGAGTCCTCCTACAAACGCTAAGTTATTGGAGCAATTCGTAGGTTGAAATTTTGAGTAATTGTCGAAAAACCAAAATTTTCAAAATTTAATTTTTCAGTTTTTCGGCTATACTGAGCCGTGTGTAGGTATGATCTTAACCGCTTAGGCGCCATTTGGAAACCTAACTCAACGCTATTGATTTGGTGTATTTGCGGTTTTCCTGTCTCTCCTTAAACCGACGATATATCCCCAAAAATACGCTATTTTGTATCTACCTGGCCCTATAGCTGGCTTATGGGTAGTCAAAAGTCACAAACTACACCCTACACCGGTTCTGAATCGGCCCTGACCCCCTCTTGAAACACAGAAAAAAAATTTAACTTTTGAATGGTATAAGCGATTTTAAAAATTAGACATGCGTTGGAAAGATAATGTCGGACTTAAATTTTTGAAATTTTTGGGAGTTTTGAGAACAGGAACGGAAAACAGACCCTAAATGGGACGGCCGTAAAATCCACACCGTTGGACCAAAATGGAGAGTTGACATATAGATGGGCGAGTCTTTTCCTAAACTTTAAGATGGAATTGGCCCAATTTGCAATCCAGTCAGATTTAGAAAATCGAAAATTTATAGTGTCGCATGTAGGGGTATTGTGCGCCAGTGGCGAGAACTGCCATTTTCTGGTAATTTTTTGACATCCTACAAAATGCAGAAACTTAGCATCAGTTCCTTGTAATTGTTTTGCAGCGACAAGGGCTCTGCATTTAATATTGTGATTTTCGAATTTTTGGAAATATACAGGTTGTTTAATAAAATCTAAAATAAATAAATGTTTATAGTAATAATAAATAAAACTATTTTCATTGCATATAAGTAAATAGATGGGATTATGATATAAAAACTGAATAAAAATTTGCCTCAGGGTTCCATAATCTTGATCATTATATTAATTTAAATAACACAAAACATTTTATAAGCTCATGACAAATAATTGTATTGTAAAAAAAAAACAACTACCAGCAGGTGAAAATTGATTCCTGTTACTGTTTTCATATTTAAATCTATATTGTTTACTGCACTTTTCATAATTTCTAAATTAATTATACTAAAATGTTTGAAGCTAACAAAGACCTATTTTATTTATTGTCTTAGTACAAAAATAAATTACGCTTTATCGTGTCATCCAATTTCTTATATTTTCAATTCAATTGTTTTACGTTATTAGTGGAAGGTGATTGACATTTTGATCTAACCTATTTCATAAATTCAATATTATGTTTATCGTTAGTACTGAAATACAACAAAATTTAAATAAAAAAAATGAAAGTGGGAATAAAAGATTTAAAAAATTGAGGAAAGACTTAAAAATGCAGACTAGAAAAACTACACGCAAAAAAGGCTTTTAAAGCAAGAAGAACTAAGGGTAAGCGTTGCTAGCAAAATTGTTTCACAATCACATACTTTATAAGCGAACATTATTAATAAGTATGTTGTTGCTCTGGTGAATAATTTGGAAAACAAATTCTGTTGAGTTTGAGTTTTGAGCTGTTTTGTATATAGTATTCAGATATCCTGGTTTCAAAACTATATTTAGTTTTACTCTACCACGTTAAGTTATTTTCTCTAGACCACAATCTATCATAGATCATAGGACGCACTATATTATTCTCCTATTGGTTAACACTAACCTTCTCCGATAAGTGAGATTTGATTAGCAAGAGCTGAATGGATTAGTATATGTAGAGCTATCCAAAAAAGCTTTAAGAGTTTTTGCCTAAACGAACCAAGACTGCGTTAGAGAAACTTGCTTGAAAAGGGTGCTGAGGTATCCAATTTTTGATCAAGAGAAAGTGCGTTTTTACAATACTTTCGAAGTGATGATGGATTTCTGTATTGCCATAATTTAAGTGGTTTAATGGAAGAATTGGGAAGTTCAATCTATAATGCAAATTAATGACGTATGTTTATCGATAGCTCAAGGCGGAGCTTAAAGCGTGCTCTCCCACAATGGAAATTTATTTGGTTCAGTCCCGGTAGACTTTTAGTTCGTTTGAGTGAAAATATGAAGACATAAAGTAAGCTATTGAGCTGGTGCCATATCACATATATCAAAGGAGAATTTTTCCTCTTTTTCTACTTCTTATTCAGTTTTTTTTTCCATTATGAGATCACCGTTTTCGTTCTCTACAGCGCTCTGTTATCCCAATCCCCTGGTCTCCATCTATCACTGCATTCGCTATGTACGTTGACCATCTTATAAAATGTATTTCTCTGCGTCTATTTACCGGAGAAAATCAGTGGCCTTCTGACTACCCTAGAGAACCTACTGTCTAACTCGCTGATGTCAAAGATGCAATTAAATCGCTAAAGAGAAATAAATCCCCAGGCATTGATTCAATACCATGTGAAATACTACAGTTACTAGATGACAAAAGATTACATATCATCCATTCTATCTGTGTCGCTGTTTGGAATTCAGGAAAATGGCCATCTGACTGGTGTAGCTCAATTTATATCCCACTACACAAAAAAGGAACTACTACCAGATGTGAAAACTACCGCACACTGTCACTAATAACACATGCTAGTAAAATATTGTTGCATATCATCAAAAACAGATTAAAAAGCTATCTACATTACCAAATACCTCAGGAACAAGCGGGGTTTGTAAAGGGTAAAGGTACAAGGGAACAAATCCTGAACCTGAGACAACTCGTTGAAAAGTCTAGAGAATTTCAAGTACCTACCTATAATTATATGTCAAGTACCTACCTATAAGGATGTTGGATAAACGAGACACTAAATCCGGATGAAGAAATTAAAACTCGTATAGAAATTGCAAGAGGAGCATTTATGAAACTTAGATCTATTCTGAGCAACTCTCAGCTGAACTTACAACTAAGAATCAAGTTCCTAAAATGTTATGTGTATCCTGTATTACTATATGGATGTGAAACCTGGATCATGAAGGTTAACATGATGAACAAATTAGAAGCCTTTGAGATGTGGTCATATCGTAGAATGCTCAGAATATCTTGGGTTCAACGCATTTCTAACAGAGAAGTCTTAAACAGAGTAGGTCAAGGCGAAGGTGACTTAATGAAGATGATAAAAAAGAGAAAACTTGAATATCTGGGGCATATAATGAGAGGTAGCAGATACAGGATGCTGCAGTTAATACTCAATGGAAAGATCGACGGAAAAAGAGGAATTGGTCGAAAGAAATATTCATGGCTCCGAAACCTTCGTCAATGGACTGGCTTATCGGCAGATCAATTGTTACATGCCGCACAAGATCGAGAACGATATCGGCAAATTGTTATGGAAGCTACCCACGCCTAAAAATTTGGGCACGGTACTTAAAGAAGAAGACCTATAATTATATGCTTCGTTGGCTATCAAAAGGCATTTGATTGTGTAAGCTGGATAAATCTGTGGTCAATTTTAATAGAAATGGGCGCACCAATGCACCTGGTGACACTTATTAAAAATCTGTACCAGTCTAATATAGCGACAGTACGACTAGATCAGAAGTTCTCAAGAAATCAGAAGTTCTCTCAATTCAAGACTGAGAGAGCTATTAGACAAGGATGCGTGTTGTCACCTGACTTATTTAACATTTATGGTGAACATGTCATGAGGATGGTTTTAGAAGGATGGGCCGGTGGAGTAATAGTAGCTGGTAGGAAAATCTCCAATTTAAGATTTGCTGATGAGACTACACTTATAGCAGCAAATGAGAAAGAAATGTTTGATCTTCTGCGAAGAGTTGAGTACGAAAGCAATAAAGTTGGTCTGAAAATCAATAAAGCTAAGACAAAAATAATGGTGGTCGACAGATTTGACACTATTCAACTGACTAACATATTACAGGAATACCAGATAGTAAATACCTTTACTATCTGGTAAAATATCAAGATGAGACTGGTGAATGCCCTTGTATTCACAATATTTCTATACGGAGCAGAGACTTGGACTCTTCGCGCATGCGAGCGCCAAAAAATTGATGCCTTTCAGATGTGGTGCTGGAGAAGAATGCTGCGCATACCTTGGACAGCTCATAAGATAAACGTTTCCATTCTAAACCAACTCAATATAAAAAAAGGCTGCCCACAATATGTCTGCAATGAATTCTGCAATTCTTTGGTCACGTGGTTGTCGCAGAGGTGACAACAGTTTGGAGAGATTAATTGTTTCTGGAATCGTTCCGGGATGACGATCAAGAGGACGATCACCAACTAGATGGTCTGACCAAATAAAGCATTCAGCTGGAAGCTCTTAGAGCAGCTGAAGATAGAGACCAATGGAAAAACATTGTTAGGAATATTGGAAGAAATCACGATCCTCAGTAATGGGAAACGACAGGAGAGAGAGATTTACTGGAAGGACCCAGTCCACTAGTCTTTTTGGTCATTTGTGCTCTAACATTGCTCCGGCATGCCCATACCACTACATGGCTCTTTTTTATAATCCATAGATTTTTCAGCTTCTCAAAGATGAATATTTCACCGCAACAATGGTAAAAATTAAAAAGGATACTTAAATGCACATTGCTGAATCCCGGAAAATCTTGGTGCGGTCGATGATAAGCAAGGTGAATGATTTCAACAACAATTTAAAGGTCGTGGAAGCATAGTATCAAGGTAGATGGACATCTAACTCGATACATATTTATGATGGCTCAGATTCGAGACTCCAGAAAAGACTATAAGCGGAAATTTTTATTTTTTTACGTAAATAACGTAGAAAAAGCAGAATTGAACAGTAAGAACAGAATAAAAATGCTCATGACTATTACAAACTTAAAAAAGAAGAAGAAAGTACTTTAAGAAGAAGACATGTTGGAGAATCGCTTAGAAAACAAAAAAAGTCGAATTGATTCCACTTTGCTTTCTTAATGTTGAAAATGGGACTCATTCAAAGTTCACTAAAGCTATTATTTTTCAAATTGTCTGGAAATAAAAGGTTCTTTTTAGAATATCACTTAGTTTTTTGGGAATATTGTACAACATGATCATTATTCACGTTAATGCTGGGCATTTCTCTAATAAATGTTTAATTGTTAACTTTGCTTCACAGTTGTAACATCTTGGTTCTTGTTTGTCGGAAAACACATTGCTATTGGCCGATGACACTTTCCACTTTTCTTCCCACATATACCGCACTTTACGTTTGACCGCCGCTTTCACGTCCGCACCGCACTCGTAGATGTTTCAGTACTTACACTCCGCACTATCACTAGTTGCGGTTGCAGCGTTGTCTGCCTCTTCATTTCCTTGAATTTTAATATAGAATGGGATCCAGAAGAATATGATCATTTTTCCATTCAGTTGAGCTGTACGAACTATCTGGACAGAATTATTTGTAGCATCGGAAGGTTATTGTACAAACCGTTAATATTCTACTGCAAAATTTAAGAGAAGCCCGTGTATAATAAATAAAAATTGAAATTCTGGATTGTTACAGAAGTTCATGACTCGATTCTTGAGAAAACTCACTTTCAGTCTCTGATGCCTCAGTATCCGAGTAACTCATCTGTAAATGTTTCAGTAGTTTTTTTCTTATTTTTGTACATCTAACTTTAATGGATCTTTGTTTGAAATAAGGGTATATCGCTGTTAGCATTTTCAGTAAAGCGTTAAAATTGCTAGTATAGATTTTATGATGCTGACTAAATCCTATGCACCATAAACATTTTCAAATAGGTCGGATATTTGATTAAATTCTCCATGTATTGTTATGCTTGCTTTCTTGGCGTTGGTTGAGCTTTTGTAATTACCATAAATAATTGTGTCTTTTTTCTCTGTTTAGGGACAGTCCGTTTTCTTCGCTGACTTCTACCACTCTGGTTAAATTCACTAATTTAACTCAAATAACATTATTCAGCACGCATTTTTCCCATCTATTATGTTGCATTGTTCAACATATAATAAACAACTTTTTATCTCAGCATCTAGTTACCATACCGTAATGTTCAATTACATTACCTATCTGATATAATATAACAGCAGGAAGGGATGGTCATATTTTTATTAAAATTCGTTTCGTGCATTCAGTACGCTTCTGAAATAGTTTGCTCACTTCCAAAGACAAACTTATAGTAAAGTGTTCCTGATCGGTTTACTCTTGATGTTATTATATTCAGTGTCAGCTTGGAGACGTAAACATTGACTCACTTTGCTTGAGTGGCCATTAACTGTCGAAGTGTCCACATTTTGATATCAACAGGTAATTTTTATATAGAATCGATTTTAGCTTTTGTTATCGCTTTAAAGCTCCAGTAAATCTTTTAAAAAACGGAAGTTGGACTTTGGGTTGACCTTTGATACTCAGGGACTTTGGGTGAATAATATATAAGCAAAAATAAGACTTATAGGCCAGTTTATCAATTGCGTATTTGCTTTTAAAAGATTTTTTACATTATTTTCTATACAAATTTTTATGTAACCGTTCCATTTGTGTTTCAGGTTTTTAGATGGGTTTAAATTTCTATGTATTTGCAAATCAAATGATATCTTAATGGTATTAACCAATATTTTCATTCCATTCGTCAAAGTCTTGTGTATCTTTCTTTATACCACATTATTCATTTTATTTTAATTTATATTTTTTCGTAGACTTCTCATTTCTGATTTACCTCTTATATGCGCGACGTGGTACAATCTAACTCTTCCTCCATATTTATCGACACTTCGTGAAGTTTAAATTTTGACATACACTTCAAGATAGATAATAGCATCCATATTTAGAGACAAAAATTTAAGAACAATAAATAGAAGTGATTACGCATTGAATAATAGATATATTTACACATAATGGAGCATTGCACATAATTGAGCAAAGTACCACCCAAAAATTGGTGTAAAAAGGACAACAGATAAAACAAAAACACGTAAAATAAATCTTTAAGTAGAAACTGAAACAAAAACAACCTTCACGAACCAAAAATTTAGACGATTATATTGTCATACAGGGTGTCCAGAAACTCTACCGACAAACGAAGACAGGAGATTCCTCCGATAATTTTAAGACATTTTAACCCAATTCACCTAGTCCGAATATGCTTCCTAAGGGAGTTAGAGCTCTTTGAAGAAGGCGTTTTGTAATTAGTTTTTCTTAAATATCTCCAGAACGATTTTATTTAGAAAAACGAAAATTGTCACACATATTTATTTTCCAGAAATGAATCGATTCCATCAATTACGAATTTCTAGTACCGGTCATAGGCGCCCGTTTTGGGTAGGGCAACTGGTATTTTATCGTATAACTTTTTTGTGTTTAACTTCTAAGCATTTTTGACACTGAATTTGGGATACTTTAAGGCAGTAGGATACACCATTTTCTAGAAAAATCGATTTGAAAATTTTTCGTTTATTGAATTTGAAAAAAATACGGTTATAAAGTATATTAGGTAATTATCTCGGGTATTAGGGTTTATTACAGTGAAAATTACGATAATCGAACAAATGGTGTATTTTCTTCTTTACGGTACAAAATCTCAATGCTAATTAAACCAAAAAGAGACGCCAAATAATACTGTTTCTCTCCTCTTAGCATCTGCTAAATTTCAAAGATAAAAACTACGGTCAGAGTAGACCACACACACCCTATTCTGGTCACTTCCCAAAACACAGAACTTTTGCAAAAGCATTTGTCGAGTGACGATCATAACTACAGTCACCCTTAAGAGGCGTATCGTAGGGAATTAGTTTGTTACACGGTTTATTTTACCGACTTCAAGCAAGAGTAGCTTTTGGTACTAGAATACCTCATAATTTAATCATCAACTGTCAAAAATGCTTAAAAATTAAAGACAAAAATTTAAGCGATAAAATAACCGTTGACCTACCCAAAACGGACGCATATGACCGGTACTAGAATTTCGCAACTAAGGAAATCAATTTATCTCTGGAAGATAAATAAACGTACCAGTGTCTTTCTAAATAGTTTTTTTTTGAATTTTTTTTTCAAATTCAACAAACGATAAATTTTCAAATCGATTTTTCTAGAAAACGGTGCATCCTATCGACTTCAATCAAAAGTACCTTTTAGTACTAGAATACCTTGCAATTTAATAATCCAGTATAAAAAATGCTTAGAAGGTAAAGATAAAAAAGTTATACGATAAAATAACCGTTGCCCTACGCGGAACGGGCGCCTATGAACGGTACTAGAAATTCGTAATTGATGTAATTGATTTATCTCTGGAAGATAAATAAGTGTACCAGTTTTCGTTTTTCTAAATAAAAGCGTTCTGGAAATATTTAATAAAAACTAATTCCAAGACGCCATCTTCAAAGAGCTCTATCTCCCTTAGAAAGCATTTTCGGACTAGGTGAATTGGGTTAAATTGTCTTAAAATTATCTCAAGAATCTCCAGTGTTTGTTTGTCGGGAGAGTTTCTGGACACCCTGTATACATTGGGATACAGAGGATATTATAGAACAATTATTGAGAAATAATACGTATAATCAACTAATAGTGAATGGAAAGATAGAGGGAATAAAGTGGACTAGGAAGGAAAAGACTATCGTGGCTAAGAAAAATCCGACAATGGACATGGCTAAATTTTGAATAGCTACTAAGAACGCCCGAAGACAGACAAGAGTTTGCAATTCAACCTCAATTGAGGAGAGGGCAGGAGAAAAATAGAGTTACCATAGAGAACCCCTCCCATCTACTGTTATTTTCTCTGGTACTCATATGGGCAATTTTTGTCTGACGCATCCAAGTTGCACAGGTGCTCTTGCTTAGGTATGCGGGTGAAGACCATAATGGAGGTAATGCAGGAGATAAATACCGTTGTTAGTTATAAAAAAAATGGCAGAACTGACACCTTATCGATTTGGGAGATAAAGCAGATTATGATTTAGATTGGGTAAGTGCATACAGCGTATGATCCGGTCCTCAAGTGGGTAGTTCATATAGGTATGGAAAATTCCACACCTTTGTCAAAAAGATCAGCTTCACGAAATTTGAGCAAAGCAAGAATTCGCAAAAAAATAAAACAACAATTTATGTAAGATCCCTGA
Source organism: Diabrotica virgifera virgifera (assembly GCF_917563875.1). Classification (NCBI taxonomy): domain Eukaryota; kingdom Metazoa; phylum Arthropoda; class Insecta; order Coleoptera; family Chrysomelidae; genus Diabrotica; species Diabrotica virgifera. The sequence goes on from NC_065448.1 coordinate 58,348,334, forward strand.
ATAAAGATGAAAAAGTTACCGAATTTACCGAAACTAATATAGTCCAGAGAAATAAGACTTTTCTCGTGACACATCCCCCTCCAGGCCAAGACAAAATTTTTTGAGTAGTATGGACATCTATATTATTAACCTATATGTTTCCTGCAGCCGATTTTGATGATATACATGGTTATAAACAAATGAAGATCAAAAAACGTTAAATTTTCGCATTTTTCGTCTATTACCAAAAAGTTACGCACTTTAAACAAATTTGAGAGTAAGAAACTCATAAATCGTATAAAAAACGTCAATATGGCGTTCGCTGAATATGTTCATCCTTATTGGTTGCTTAGAAAATTGCAAAATAAATTATAAATTTTAAGTTTTTATAAATATTCATAACTTTTGTAAAAATTAACATAGAACCTTCTTATTACACGGAATGCTGAGACTTCTTGTACTTAAATTATATTTTAAATTTCAAATCAATTGGTCAAATAGTTTAAAAGTTATTTAATTTGTTTTTCCCAAATTCATTTTTTTGCAACACTATAAGTCAGAAAATTATGAGGTTACAATAATAGTTCGGACAGTTTATGAAAGAAGAACATTTATACTATTACCTTAGTTAAAAATAAATGACAAAAAATAATGCTAAACAGTGTAAAATTATTTTGCAAAAACATGTCGAATTTTTGCTTACTTATAAACAATTAGAATAACTTTTTAACCGTTACCCGCAGAAAAATTATTTTTTCATATTTAGAAAGACTGAATTTTTATGCACATTTAGAAAAAAAAAACAACTGTTCTAGGACAATTAGGGACAAAGTTAGCCCCCCCATTTTTTTAATTCACATGTTTTTGCAAAATAATTTTGCAATATTTATAATTAATTTTTGTCATTTTTTTTAATTAAATTAATACTGTAAATTTTCTTCTTTCATATACTATCTAAAGTATTACTGTAACTTCATCATTTTCTGACTTACATTTTCTTGGGAAAAACAAATTAAGTAACTTTTAAACTATTTGACAAATTGCTTCGAAATTTAGGGTATGATTTAAGCACCATAAGTCTCAGCATTCCGTGTAATAAGAAGGTTCTAAGTTAATTTTTACATAAGTTATGAATATTTATAAAAACTCAAAATTTGTGATTTATTTTGCAATTTTCTAAGGAACCAATCAGGATAGACATATTCAGCGAACGCCATATTGAAGTTTTTTATACGGTTTATAAGATTCTTACTCTCAAATTTGTTTAAAATGCCTAATTTTTTAGTAATATACGAAAAAAGCGAAAATTTACCGATTTTTGATTTTTATTTGTTTATAACTATGTATATCATCAAAATCAGATGAAGGAAACATACAGGTTATTATAATAGATGTTCATACTACTCAAAAAATTTGGTTTCGGCCTGGAGGGGATTGTGTCACCAACAGGATATTTTTTCCTTATTTCTCTGAACTAATAGTAAAAAACTTTCTAGAAAGCCATATATACTATGTATTAAATACATCCTTTAGGAAAAAACCGAACAAAATGAACGTGAATGTCTCCAGTTGAAGGAAATCACTAAGGGCCGGTTGTTCGAAAGCTAATCAACAATGATCATTATCAAACATTTAATTACTGTCACCAACTGTCAATGTCAACTTTGTTTGGGTTGCTGAAAACATAATATGAAATTACTTAATCAATTATGTTAATAATTGTTATGTTAATTGATTAACTAATCTCATAATTTTAATCAATTATGTTTTCAGCAACCCAATAAAAGTTGACATTGACAGTTTTGGTGAGAGTAATTAAATATTTGATAGTGATCATTGTTGATTAGCGTTCGAACAACCGGCCCTGAATGTATAGAAAATTTGATAGAACAATTTGTAAAATTAAGAGGTTTGTCATAATCAAATAGCAAATTAGAAGATCTTCAAAGAATATTCTTCTTCTTCCTCTTTATAAGCAATTCTGCTTTTTTATTGGAGTTTTGTTACCTCTATAGAAGGTAGTCACTCCATCTTTTGCACGGTCACGGATACTTCTTCTACCGATTGGTGATTTATCTCTTGTTATTTTGACTACACGTTTCTCCCACATTCGGCTATGTGGTTATTACATTCCTGTTTTTCATTTAGTGTCCATTCGTTTATACACTGTACGTTACATTTTCTTCTAATGCTGCGTCCGCATTAGTAAATTTTTCGTGCGTACCAGCTGTTCGTCGCAAATATTTGCGTGCGCGAAGTAAATTGTGCTACTGTGGACGTGTTCGTCGCATAAATCGGACGCAAGAATTTCCGACGCACACAACTAGTGTTGCCCAAATGCAAGACCAAGACGAGACGTAGAGAGTCTTGGTCTTGGTCTTGCGCCAATACACCTGGTCTTGGTCTTGGTCTTGGTCTTGCACTCTCGGTCTTGGTCTTGGTCTTGGTCTTGCAGCAAGAGTCTTGCAAGTCTCGCAGTTACCCATTAGGTTAGTGCTATTTATTCTTTACTAAACGTTATTTTAGATCTTAGAACAACGTACCTTTCACAGATGCTACAAGTGATGGTGGTGGATGGCGTTTATTCGCAGTATTATAGTCGGTGTAAGAGAGAGGAAGTATTCGAAATAATGAAATAACAAATGCTATATTATTTGCTATTTCATCATTTCGAATACGCCCTCTCTTTACGCCACTATAACACTATGCATAGACGCCATCCCCCACCGGCACCTTCAGAATCTGTACACTGTAACAGAGTAGGCACATTTTAATCTTGAATTAACATAGCCATAGTAATGACCAATAAAATTAATAAATGTCTAAACTGACATTGGGTAAGGTGTGATCCCACGATCGGCACGATCTAAGCGATCCGTGCCAATGCTCTAACTAACTGAGCTATCCATGGCCCACAGGAGTCAGTTTCTTAATAAACGTTTGCATTTAATAAGCTTACATGTGTCAAAACATGCTTAAAATACAAAAAAACAAATTAATGACATAAAGTTGACTATATTTCAAAGACCATTATCTGTCTAGAAAGGGATTGATCGACCCTCACCTTATATGAGATGGAATAAAAGACTTACACAATTTGCCATTTATTTAAATAAAAAATAAAATTCAATACAAATTAAATTACAGAACAGTACGCAATTGCTTTTACGTTATTGATACTAAGACTTTATCTTTATATTAATTTTTTTTTGACCAAGAATTAATACAATGTACAATTCTTTATAGAAGATCTAGAGAAAATGGGAGTGCGACAATGGGAATTAGTGGCACAGGACCGACAAACATGGAAGGCAATAAATAGTAACCGCGGCAAAGACTCACGAAAAGTTTTAAGGCCATTGATGATGATGACAATTCTTTATACTCGTTACTATCCAATACCCTAAGTAGGATATTGCTACTTTCCGTAGTCCAATAGTCCAATACCCTACAGTTATTTCGTTACTTTAAATATCTCTGTATTTTGTTTATAGAGTAGCCGGAATTATCTGTTAATTTGTCTCGTTACTTTTGAATAACAAATACTACAATGATTAAAGTATTTTACAAAAGCATGAAAATAGAGACTTCATCTGTAAGTTTAAAATGCGAAAGTGTCAATGAAATTCATTTTAAACTGTTAATTTTTTGTTTGTAGTCTGCTGCGCGATTAAAAAGAATAATGAGTTTAAATTTCTTTATCAAAGATAAGGATACCGAAAACTGAAAAGGTACATAACATAATCTGTTTCACGATTAACAGACATGTGTCTGTTAGACATGTGTTGGTGTTGGTGTGATAAACGCCGAAAGATATGCATATCAAAGAAAGAAACTTATTGTCTATTGTTCATTATGTTAAAATTTAATAGAAATAGACTGTTGTTTGATAAAACTTTTTAGTTGAATATAGCCGCGCATTTTCAGCAAATTTTGGTGTGTAACCGATATCGCACACTCAGCACAAACAATGTTGTCTATAGGCCGATAAAATTTGTAATATGTATTATACTTTTTGTCAGCTAAGCTGAGATGACATGATATTTTTAAAATGTTGTGGCGGCTATTATCAAAATCTGGACAATTAACTTCAGAGTGAAGAAATAATCGTCTGCTGGGGCAGAATGCTCAAAATATTTTATTTTTACATTGTACTTATGATCTCTGAGTACGTATAAAATGTGCAAATGTTCTTTTAATCGATATTTTGATTCGCTATGTATGCTTATTGTATTGTGCGTAATGCGCATAAGTTCAATGTTACAAATCTTTGTTACATATTTTTTTGCGTCTCAAAGAGTCTCTGTGCATCTAAACATATACCCGAAATATTATACTACCTAAATGACACTCGATTCTAACTGCAAGACGCAAGAGTCTCGCAGGGTTAGTCTTGTTCTTGCTCAAATCTTGCAGGGTCAGTCTTGGTCTTGCTAAAATTAGGCGGTCTTGGTTTTGGTCTTGGTCTTGCGAAAATGCAAGAACAAGACCAAGACTGCAAGACCAAGACCGGTTTTGGGCAACACTACACACAACGCACATGCTCTATCAGTTATCGTGTTCGAGCGAAGATCAAATGATTTGAGCACCGCATCCTCACTGGTAAAAATTTGCGACGAACCATTAATTCAATACGCACGAAAAATTTACCAATGCGAACGCCCCATTAAATACTCACTCCTCTTTAGATTTCTCAGCGTGTTTCCTGTAATGTAATGCTTCTCAGTACTCTCATTTCTGCTGTTTCTAGTATTCTTCGTATTGTGGCTGAATCGGGTCTTGTTTCTGACGCCTATGTCATTATTGGTCTTCTGCGGTCTTTAAAAATTATTGACTTCTTCTCACTCGGTTCCACCATAATATAGTGTGATTAAGGCATCCTCTCAGTTTATTGCTTTTTGTACTTGATTTTTCACTTTTTTGTCTAGTCTATACCATATGGAGCCAACAAATTGCGTACGCATCTGAGTCTATTTACCATATTGTTAGGTAAAATTTCGCAGAGAGATTCGGCCTATTTGTAGCTCAAGGTTACTTCTTCTTGAATGAGCAATTAAAATTTAGTTTTATACCTATTTTCGAGTGTAATACATTTTTGAATTTACGGTTGGTTTTGTTTGTGGCAAAATATGGACATTCGTTTCATGTAAGTATTTTATTTATTACTTTTTGCACTAGGATCCTCGTTTTAATTTTCAAAAGATTTTCTACAAACTTTCATAAATACCTTGTACAGGTTTTCATAATATTTCATCTTTTGGTTTTTGCGTAATTAGGCCAAAAATATGGGTGTCCCAAATGGAACCGCTAGGCGGTTTGCTGGATATGTTGTTTTCACTATTCTTTTTTTAATTTTCTTATTTTTAGAGGAATTTCTTTGAAAGAAGATCTTGATATAGCTTTCGAAGACAAAGTAACAACGATGTTTCTGCCATTTACGTAGAATCTCCAGATACTAACATTTTGACAGTGGACGATTCGGCAGATGAAGATGACGCAGGTTTTACTGATAGTCGAAATCGTAACCAGGTGTCTTCGCGCGCGGAAATTGTTTTTCGAATGATACTAGAATCGAAAGCACTGCTGAAGACACGATCGTAGAAGAAACCACTTAGATCCACCACGTACTAGCAGAGCAATTCCATCTGCGCCAACTGATGGAGGCCTAATTATGTTCACGCGGCAGCAAAATGCAGATTTTTGCTAAGAAAGGGATTTGGTTTCTACAGTATATGATGATTTTCAAGAGTCTGATAAGTCAAAGTATGCTGGTTTAAGCCCTACAGAACTTTTTAGATTACACCAACTAGACCTGTTAAAAAGTTTTCAAGACAGGATAAAAATAAACATTGTTGTTCCGATGCCAAAAATATTATTTTAAAATACAATAATAATATGGGTGGCACTGATTTGATGGTTAGTGATTTATATTGGTATCGAATTGGAATCCGTTCCAAAAATGGTATTGACCTAATTTTACATACCTATTGGACGCGAACATTAAAAATGCATATAAGTTGTATAACAAATCTGGTCGTACCATTACCCAATTGGAATTTACACTGGCAATTATCCCAATGTATCTAATAAGACATAAAATGCGAAACTACCAGGAAGAGTGTCCACGCAAGAAGTGACTCTCGAATTGAAGATATTTGGTACGAGGGATTAAATATTTTGTGGTTTCTGTACCAGAAAACAAAAGAAGAAGATGCGCACGGATTGGATTTTTAAGTTGAACAATGTGCTGCAAATATGATGTGGTCCTTTTTATTGACTGTTTCCGCAATTTTCTTACCAAGTAACTCTTCTTAACGAACATCTATCGGGGTCGCACCTAGTGATCCCATATGGGAACAATTCTTTCTCAATAGGTAATTATTTCATTTACAAAAAAATTCTTGTAACGTTTTGTACAGAATACTGTTACATTTACCGATTTTTAATAAATTTTGTCGAAAACAAAAAAAAAAATTCTGCGTAATGGGTTAATCTTGGGATATTACATAGTATTGCATCGTCTGCGTAACAGACTATTTTTACTTCTTTGTTTCCGATTCTGTAGAAAAAAATATTAAGGTGTTAAAAATAAATAGTCGCCCACTATATAAAATTGAAACCATCCTACCCACCTAATCATAACGCAAACATCCTACACAGAATTATAAGATAAGGCCAATATAGAATATGTGTATTATTTTAAAAATAAAATTGTGAAGATAAAATTTTTAATAAGGAAAATATTGACAAAAGAACACCCACAAAGGTTAAACGATTTAGCGCGTCGTTAAAAGGTTTAAAGATAAATGTATTAATCTTCTTTTAAAAAGGTTTCAGTCGGCTGAAACTTAAAACCTGAAAACATTTTTATTTTTATATTACTCTTTAAAATAATTTACGTGCGAAATTCAGCTCCTTATTCGTAATGTTTTTTTCTTGTTTATTTGTATTTTATTTATTCATAATTCGAACTGAGCTATTAGGTCTGGATCCCGCGTATAAAAAAAAGTTGATTAATAGCAAGCTGAAAATGGGTTAATAGCTTAAGGGTGTCTAGTCGGATAAACTTTGATATATGGGAACACTGGAACAGGGGCAGTTTTAACTGTGAAACAGGTTAAAAATTTGGAACGGTTAGACCACGAAAACGGCCCATTTAGTTTGTCCGACAGAATAGACTTAAACTCTCCGAACAGAGATTAAACTCTCATGCAAAAATCAGACTGCTATTTATCACCAAATGGGCGTTTTAATGAGTGGAACATGTAGAATATTTCAAATGTCAGGAATTATGACAGGTGATAAATAGCAGTCTGATTTTTGCATGAGAATTTAATCTCTGTTCGGAGAGTTTACCTCTATTCTGTCGGACAAAATAAATGTGCCGTTTTCGTGGTCTGACCGTTCCAAATTTTTAACCTGTTTCACAATAATTAAAACTGCCCCTGTTTCAGTGTTCCCATATACATATCAAAGTTTATCCGACTAGACACCCTTAACCTATTAACAAATTTTCAGCTTGCTATTAATCAACTTTTTTTCATACGCGAGATCCAGACCTATATTCCAAATTATTAGTTACAAGGTTGGGCAAAAGTACTTAATCACCCGATGTATATTTGTTGCATTTTTTTAATAAAAAACTTTGGTTTTGCTTATGAAATTTGTTTATTTAATCCATTAGAATTTATCCAATAAAGTAGAGAATGACATCGGCCAAATGGTTACCTCCAAAGTTGATGACCATACGGGCTCGTTTTATAACATTTTCCATCACTCTTGCCAGAACTTGGGGCGAAACGTTCTCGCATTCCTAGCCAGTATTCTCTTTAAGGGCTTCAAGAGTTTGAGGCTTCTTGACGTAAACCCGTAACTTCAAAAAATTGCATTAAAAGAAGTCTAGAACGGTTAAATCGGGTGATCTGGCAGACCAGTGCAAATCACCAGAACATGAGATTAAGCGAAGCGGAAGTGCTTCCTTAAGAATATCGCTAAGTCCTTGGTTCTTGGTATAGATCAAAGCATTGTGTATAAACGGTGAGACATTGGACAACATCAGTTATTTCGCAATCACCACCTTAAAAGAGAAATTAAAATATACCTAGGTACTTAAAGGACATGTTTTTAAGAGTAAACAGTAGCGATCAACAGGTAGCAACAAAATATAACTTCGGGAGATAGTATCATAAACTTTGGCAATAGTGGTAATCTTTGACATTATCTAAGATTAATATTTTGACAATATCATAGTCGCGCTAAATGGAGGTAATAGAAAACGATTTTATTATTAATAAATATATATTTATAAAAATAAACCAAAATGGGTGAAAATTTTGTGTTAAGATAGGTATTTAGAAAGGTATTTGCATGAAATATCTAATAATAAAACAATAATAAATAATCTAAATAAAAATGTGTACCATTTTTATTCGGTTGCGATGCGAAGGCAAACCAATCTTACTTTTTAATTAGAATACGGAGTGCAGTCCAGTTCCTTAAACCTTAAAACCTCTCGATGCAATTTAGTTGGATTATGGAGAACAGTGCCTACGTTTCTTCTGATGAAGCTCCAATAAGAGCAGAAAATCGCGGTTAAAGGAACTGGACTGCACTCCGTATTCTAATTAAAAAGTAAGATTGGTTTGTCTTCGCATCGCAACCGAATAAAAATGGTACACATTTTTATTTTATTTTCGTATTACTCCGTAGAGTAACCAGGTGCATCTTTCAGTTGGAATTTTGCCGGCTGCAGACGGGGGATGTGAATTGCAAAGTGTAGAATTCCTTCCCTCTCGTCTTCACTGCAGCATCCATATGACTTGCAAATTATAGAAGTCTTGGAGGTGTTACCATGAAAATGTACCAATAAGTTTTCAATTTAAAAATCTTTTAGTGATTTTTAATATTTTTCAATATTATTAATTTACTATTAGGATTGAAAACTTGCTTCGTCCCCTAATAAATAATCATTTTTGTACCAATAATCTTGGCACGGTTTTTAATGGACTTTTTCTTGGAAGGTTTCACTTTATTTTTCGTGTGATTTACTTTTTCCATTTTGTTAAACTATTGACAATATTTTTGGAATAAAAAATCCTCCTAAAACTTTATATACTCGCATTAGAATTCGAAATATTTTTACGTAAAATATACTGACCTACCTCCATATAACTAAAACTCACAATTAACAACAATCTATTCTTTCAAAGAGGCCAACAACTTATACAACAACCACAAATATATTATAATAAATTAGCTATCAATAAACACTACTTTCCTATGAAACAACAAAAACGAATTCTTAAATTAACACACTACTGCACTGAACAGATATCGATAAAGATGACACAACAGATTAGAGAAAATCTGACGCAGGTTTGTCAAAATGACAGTGAAAATTTCTCTATGTTGCCTAATTAGTTATTTAGTTATATGTTCGATTTCTTGTTAGAAATAAAAAATTTTAGTAGTTCCAAGATTACACAAAATCTAGGCATGGGATAATAGTATATTATTCAACAAGCATGTAATGATGGCTATTACTCACGATGATGAAGTTTACTCAGAGTGAGTAATAGCCATTACATGCAAGTAGAATACTATACTTTTTCTACGCCTTTTTTTATTTGGATTAGTAGAAAAATATAATTGTCAACTACTAACATTATTTAAAACGAAATATTTTATTTTTTATAAGAAAATATATTTTATATAACTATGGCAACACTGTTAGAATTACACTCGTTGGGCTTATAAAACAATCAAACAGTTGTCATTATGTCACGGAATGGCGGTGTCTTTTAAAAATAAGACATATTTTAAGGCAATTACATGAAAAAGAACGTGTGTTCTCAATTAAAATCTATTATACAATAATGAACAGTAAGTAAAACAGATAAAACAAAACAATTAATACCGATTGTTTATTGTTTACCTTTTAATACCGTCAATCTTAAAATGTCAAATGTTGAAATTTAAACGTAAAAAATATACTAACCATTGTTAAAGTTAAAAATCCTTTAAACATTTTTCAAATTTAATTGTTCACATAAATTACAATGATTATTTTATTAAATAAACAAGTTTAAGTAATTTTATTTGCTAATAGGTATATTAAATTTGCCATGCACCACTTGAATCTAACTTCAACCCGTGAGTAATGACCCGCGAATAACTTCAGCCCGTGAGTAATGAATTATTACTCACGAGTAAAGTAATGGGTGTTATTATCTATTCAAATATAGCGAATAATGAGTATATTATTAAACGGTCGTAGAAAAAATAGTTTATTTGAAGAAAGTTTTTTTTTTCTTCTTAATTGCGGTACAGGCTTCTTTTTTCAATATTTTATTTAGTTATAGAGTAATTTCCACGTACTGACATATTTCTGAAATTGGGCTCTGTACCGCCATTCTTTATTATATGTAATACGAATATGTGAGCCAAATATCTCGACAAAATATTCAAAATTAGAGCCGCAATCTTGGAATGCGTTTGTTGCTACCTGTTGATCGCTACTGTAGCCTCTTAAGTACTTCTCGCTGGTACCAACAGATGAACATTTAAATAATAAAGGTTCATTTTTTTTAACAAATTAAAGGCTTTTAAGATATGAATATAAAGAATGACCATCATAATATGTAAGATCGAATATCAGAACCACATAACTGCAAACAGACATAAAATATTAAACTAATAAAAATGGAAAAGTATCTGGACAGAAGAAGTTTTGACAGATTACTAATCTCCTGGCTAAAGAAACTGAGGACATGCGTTCAAACAAATACTATATGTAGAGTATAGAGTGTTTCTGCGCTGCTGCCAATAAAGTAAGACGAAATGGGACGTTTCGATGCCGCCGGTTCATCGCCGGCCGTTTCGATGCCGCCGGTTCATCGCCAGTCCATTTCATCGCCATCATATCTCGCATTTCCTAGAATTCCTAATTAATACTAAAAATAACTAATAATTGTAACTGTCGAAAATTCGGAAATATATCAGATAGCGATTAATTGACTGGCGATGAATCGGTCGGCATCGGCATCGAACTGGCGGCATCGAAACGGCGGCGATGAAACGTCCTAGACCCAAAGTAAGAAGAGCCGTGATAGTCCCCAACATTCGATAACTCAACGGAGCAAGATCCATAACTATTTTTACAATAATATATTTTCGAAATATCCTCCATTTTTTATGTAACAAACAAGTTTATTATTTCAAATGTTCCAAACATTTCCTGTTTTTCTTTAGGTATCAAGTCTTCTGATATTTGTAGGTCCTGGCGTAAATAATCGTATTGAGACATGCCATGGTGGTTTTATACATCTTTATTGCAAGATTCAAGTTAACACTTTATTAAATTCTTAAAATCTCTAGTAGTCGTTTATCTTCTACGGCTTTGACTATGTAGTAGCACCTATTTAGTTATTATGTGACGTCTATTTTAACAGTCATAGTCCGTTTGTATACATGGTGAGGCAAATAAAGGGCCTATTAGAAATATCTCGAGAACTAAAGGCAACAGAATCATGAAAATTGGAATAAAGGGGTTTTGAAGGATGATCTATTAAATGAAAATATTTTCATCTCTTTGCAACTTCCGGTTATACCGGAAGTTGCTTATAACTTCGTTTTTTTTAAATGGGACACCCTGTATATTTTTACATTTTTGGATTCTCTTCGATGTCTTCTTTCTTAAAATATGAGGTTTTGTAATATTATACAGGGTATTTTAAAAGATAATTACGTTTTTTTATTAATTTCGTAGCAAAATTAACACCCTGTAGAATTGTAGTAGTTTGACATATAAAACTCTACTTACGTTCAAATGATTTTTAATATACTCTACTATTGTTAAGAATCATTAGTATAGCTAAATTTTTAATTTTAGTATACAGGGTTGGTCGAAATTCGGAATGAGTATTTTCTGAGTTTTCTTAAATGGAACACCCTGTATTTTAGTATTGTAATGAAATGATAGTTTATGGTACTTTTTTATTTCTTAAGCATTCCCTATACCTAACTGCTTTAATTTGTGCTTAATTGTTAATCGCACCAACAATCTTAACTAAGTAGGTATTTCGATAGCTAAACCATTATTGGTAATTTTAAGGACCAGTCTGGATTAATATGTATTTATTTCTGAAAAATTATTTGGGAATGGGTATTTTCACGGCCAACCTAATAAAATTTTACGTATTTTTTGTTGCAATTAATGTTTAGCTTGAATCACCAATAACTCACAAATTAAAGCAGTTAGGTATAGGGAATGCTTAAGAAATAAAAAAAGTACTATAAAATATCATTTCACTACAATAGATAAATACAGGGTGTTCCATTTAAGAAAACTCAGAAAATACTCATTCCGAGTTTCGACCAACCCTGTATACTAAAATTAAAAATTTAGCTATACTAATGATTCTTAACAATAGTAGAGTATATTAAAAATCATTTGAACGTAAGTAGAGTTTTTGATGTCAAACTACTACAATTCTACAGGGTGTGAATGTTGCTACGAAATTAATAAAAAAACGTAATTATCTCTTAAAATACCCTGTATAATATTACAAAACCTTATATTTTAAGAAAGAAGACAGCGAAGACAATCCAAAAATGTAAAAATATACAGGGTGCCCCATTTAAAAAAACGATCTTATAAACAACTTCCGGTATAACCGGAAGTTGCAAAGAGATGAAAATATTTTCATTTAATAGATCATCCTTCAAAACCCCTTTATTCCAATTTTCATGATTCTGTTGCCTTTAGTTCTCGAGATATTTCTAATAGGCCAGTTATCTGCCTCACCCTATATACCTATATATTTATAAAAAATTCTGAATAAATTATAAAGACACACGGTCTAATGGCTACATGTCATAATAAATTCATACCATCTCCTTATCTATATTGTTCTTTCATTAATGAGCACAGCTATTGTTGATATTTTTATGGTCATTATTATTATCTTTATCAGTTTGTCGGTTACTATATTTTATAGTAGTCATTTATTGTTTTAAACTTTTTAAACTTACTTGATAGGCAATTTTACTAGAGTTGGGTTAAATTTTACTAAACACTCTTTTAATTAAAAAAATCACAGTTTAATGAAAAAATACTTTAATGTAAGGAATTTAGGTTAGGTACGAAGTAAGTATAGTAGAGATTAAATTAAAAAATAGATACTGTTCCCCGATTGCTTAAATATAACTTACAAATATAACAAACTTACACTGTGTTGTTTTATTTTACATAAGTACTTTATCAATAAAACAAACAAGTGACGAAATAAAAAACAAAAACTGGAGCCCGCCAAGCATATCATGAAGTTTACACTGTGCCGTAACGGTTGCTTATACGAAAAAAATGAATAGAACGTAATTTTTAGAGTAAATAGTGGACTTTAACCTTGTATAAGTTTTGTTTAAAAATAATGCATAAGTAATGAGGAAATCGTAAAAACATGCTCGCCAAGGGATAGGGGTAGTTTCTGCAGTATATTTTCAAGTATAGGGGTGGTTTCCGCAGGAATGTTGCAATAACCATATATATTTTTGAAAAGCACTATTGATGAAGCATATGCCCGTATGGATCAAAAAGCAAAAAACAAAAAATAAGTTTCAACCCCCATTTTATTTATTAATTTTTGGCTACAGGGGTTGCACTAGGAAATCGCTTTTGGTGTCCATGCATGGGTAATAATAACATGCACAAAATTATATATGAAGCATATTAATAAAGGGCATTGTGTGTGAACGATTTCAAGAAAATCACTTTATTTATTAATTCTTCTTTTTTTTTGGGTGGTTCCGAGGAAAAAATGGGGGTAAATTATACAAATTTGTAAATAGCACCAGCACGTGGGTAATCACTGAAAGTCTTTTTACTCTAGCGTAAACGGTTCAGATGGTACAAAAAGGGGTTTTTTAAAATGTAACACCCTGTAATTAAAAATAGGCCAATTACCCTTAAGTGAAACCTATACCAAAAAATCAGTCACTTAGTTGTGAATAATTGTCGCAGGATTTCTTCCTAATTTCCGTTACAGTTAGGGAAAAATATATTTCTTTTAAAAACATCTTTTTTAAAAACTTGTCAACTTTGGGGCGCCACCCCCGCTAAACGGTGGATGATAGACATATGCTGTCGGGAAATAAATCATAGAAAATATAGTCCTCTTCATATTTCCATAAAAAAAAAAAATTTGTAAAAGTTACAGGAAGGGCTACGTTCCGCAAAAACCACAAATTACCCCCTTTAAAGGGGTGAAAAAGGGGGTTCCGGGGCGAAATTTTTTCAGAAAAAGTTAGTCTTATAATAAGCACCCCTTGATCTACCAGAAAAAAAAAATAAACCGGACTTGTGTCCATTTTGCAAGGTTCAACCTCTGTTTCCTACACTAAAACGGTTTACTGTGGAACTATCTGTAATATGTTCAGTTTATGCTTTTCGGTTCACGGTCTCCATTCAGGTGTAATGGTCAAGCTTCCTGGTCGAAAATCTGATGTCTCCTTTTTTTTTAATTGCATTAAATCAAGTTGTTTTCGGTCTTCCTGGTTTTTTTTCGCTCAGGTAGCTGCCAATCTAAATCAACTTCGGTCGGCGATGGTGTGTCGTTTTCTGTACATGTCCGTACCAAATAAACTGGATTTGCTGTATTTCTTTCCATAGTAGTTGTTCTATCCATGATTTGTCTTAGTATTTTATTTGTTACGTGCATCATTTTTGGTCTACTTGGTGATTTGTTACAAAAATCCATTTCCAAAAAAAAAGTTTTTATTTCTTTATTTTAATGACTTTTCAGGTATTACATCTATACAATACGACGCTTTTAAAAATGCTCTTATACAACTGTAGCTTTTTCTGTTTAGGGCTAGTCTTAAAGCACTGCAAGGCATTTCAGCTCAGCAACAAAGGATTAGAAATTTGTTCTCGTATAACATCAGAAAAAAGCAGAACTAATCTACTGGTTCATTCGTAAAATAAGTTTCCCTATACCTCTGAGAAAGAGTACGACGTGCTGGGAGAAATCTGGCAACACTGCCTTATACATCAACTCTCTCACTCTCTCTCGCCCCACACTTTCACCTCGCTGCATTGCTCAGTGTCAGCCTAGCCTAAAATTCATGCTATGCTTATAATATACCTATATCGTTAAATATGTGCCTCTCTGTTCCTATCATTGAAAGCGAACGCCTACGTTAAATGCTTTCCTATACTGTATATCTATATTTTGTAAATTAGGATAGAGAAAAATCGCTCATTGCCAAGTTGGCAGGATTTCAGACGTTAGCGATGCTGATAACACGTTCTTATGAAAAGAATACCTTAGAAATAAACATCTTAATAAATATTCGCTTCAACAAAAGGACGAGTCCAAAATTAAGAGGCCACATCAGCGCGCGGAAAGCGCGTTCCAAGATTGCAGTTTTAATCTTGAATATCTATGTTTTCGAGTTATTTGCCACACATATACGTAATATACTAAAGAGTGGCGGTACAAACCTCAATTTGAGATTGGCAAACATATTCGTAATATAGTAAAGAATAGCGGTACAAAGCCCAATTTGAGAAATATGTTAGACTAACATTGTTAGTATGTGGAAATTACTCCCTAATTAAAAAAAATATATTACAAAAAACCGTCTGTACCACCCTTAAGAAAAAAAATTACACTTTTTTCAAATAAACTTTTTACCCCATGCCTGGATTTTGTGTTATATTGGAATTACTAAAATATATTATATCTATAGAACTGACTTGAGAACATTTAGCGCGCCTACGAGTAAATTATGGCGATGAACGCGCTAATAACCTGAAAAATAATGGAAAAGATGAACAACATAATGCGTTGTGAAATAAAGGGATGAAACTAGTAGACGTGGAAAATTTTCAATAGAAACCTATAAATTTACATTATTTTTATAGTTTCCCACCTTAAGCCCCGGCGCAAATTGGTCCTAAGCGAGACACAACCTGCACCGGCGAACTGTGTGGACAGTTTTGTGAAGCACGCTTATTGAAGGGAGAGACCGCAAATTGAATTGAATTGAATCTTACGATCAGTGCATGCGTTCGCAGGTCTCGCTTGGGAACGTTTGTCATCGGCGTACAGTTTTCTTGGGTCGTGGGACGCGTGACTCACCACAAGATGATTATTTTTACTTGTTTTTGTTTGCGAGATGGACGTATGGAAGCTAATAATTGAACTCGTTTGGGGTATACCCGTGGAAACACGATGTATGGGAGAAAATTGGAAATGAAATGAATACAGATAGTACCTAAGTACCTACAATTTATTGTGATAAATAAAAGTATTACCGTAGTCAAAACCCCGAGTGAAAACTGCTTTATCTTTGTCATTACATTATGATAAATTTATTACTAGAAGACTAAATAAACGGCGATACGAAATTAGTAATCAAAGTTATGCCTCTCCAGTAACACATTAAGTACATATTAGAAAAATAAGGTTTCTTTAAAATTAAATAGTATGTCACAAATAATGATGGCGTAATCAACTTTCTTATAAAATTTTTATATAATTCCTTAAATCTACAGATTATCAAGGAAAATGATTCGTCATGTAAAACGGTGATCAATCAAAATCAGTAAAAATATCGTATTACCCTCAAATTCAACTTGTCGGCATATTACATTTTTGTTTATGCTTAAAAATTAAAAACGAAATATGCAGATAGTGTTATTTTTTATAACCGATCAGCAGCGCAGTTATTATTAAATAACTCAGAGATTATTTTAAATATGTAGGTATTATGTGCAGAAATAAAATACTTAGTGTAAGATATCTTTTTATGCACCTGCTTATGATCAAATTCGATGTTTTCGAAAGTCATACCGCTAGTACTAGGGCCGTGTAAGATGTTTAAAACGTTACGAGTTACAAGTACGGAAATACCGATTTAACGTTGCCAAAATTCAGTACAAGGAGATACATCAGTATTTCGTTATCAGTATTTGTACTCCGTACCACTGAGAACCCATACCAAAAGTAACCGTTACACGTCCGCACTGATTTTGCGCGACTCCATTTCCAACACAGACAGCCAACGCTTGGGTTAGGTTGTGTTCAATATGCGTTTCGCTAGAAAAATAAATGCACGGGTCACCCGTCCCGCCGGCGCAGGTTGTCTCTCGGTTAGGTTCAATTTGCGCCGGGCCTAAACCTATCGAAGAAGTTTAGCACCTGCCACGATGTGTGACAGTTCGACTCCGATATGTCTAAAGGTGTAAAACCATGAGAATAATGTAAATCTATAGGTTTCTATTGATAATTTTACATCTCTACTAGTTTCATCTCTTTTTATATATCACAACGTATTATGTTTTCCGTATTTTCCCTTATTTTGCCAGTTATTAGTGCACTCATCACTGTGATTATTATCACAATATTGTGCTTTCATTTTTGATAGAAAAGTCAAAGTTTCTAGTGTCACGTACTGCCGAACCACTGTTGCCCTACTGTTGAAAGTTTGCAGAACTTCCGAAAAAAATATTGATGACGCCCTAATATAGCCTCTTAAACATATTGCACTAAAAATAAGTTAATGTGTTTTATAATAAAATTTACGCCTCTCTATTTACATTTAACATGTACCCAAATACTATTCGCAATATACGTTGATTACATTGGTCTTTCTTGAATAAAATATTACATGCATGCAAAAGGCCGGGTGTTACAGATTTGTTTGTGTTCAATAATTAAGCAAGCAAATGAGAACTGAACTGTGTACCTTACAAAGTAGTTCGGAACTTTGTTGTGGTTTCTGGCGAGATCATCTCGAGATCAAACAAGTTTCAGACTCTTCGACAACCGAGAATGTCTTTGTTGGAAACCGGAATACACAGTTCGTCAAAGTTATCTCCCAGCGCGGCGGTTGAAATGCAAAAGTAACTTACTTGTTTAAGTTTCAACTTAAACGAACACTATGCCCAAATTTATCCCGGATTTGAATTATTTACAGATTTTTTTCTCTCATGAGTGTGTAGATTTATTTGGCATTTATGAATGCAATAAATTGTATAAAATATAATTATACGAGGCTTAATTGAAAGGGGTAGTTTTAAAATCTTCAATTCTCCATTTTTTATTGCAGATTTGGACTCCTCATTAAAAAATAATTAATATTTATTTGAAACATTTTTTAGAATTGTTGAGAGATGGCGCTATAATCGGAAACATAGGATTTATTAGTGCCATCTATCAACAATTCTAAAAAATATTTCGAATAAATATTACTTATTCTTTTATGACGAATCCAAAACTGCAATAAAAAATGGAGGTTACTATTTAAGATTTTAGAGTTACTCCCCTCCCCACCTCCAGTGAGGGAGTGGGGTCTGTGTTTTGTGTCATTGGATAGATTTTTAAAAAATATTTAACACTTGTCTTTTGGTTTTTTATCTGGAAGTTTATTTCTCCAGATGTTAGACCGTAGTTATATATACCTGACCTAAGTTATCACGATACATTTTTTTTTTTCGGTTATAGCGCCATCTCTCCACAATTCAAAATAATATTTCGAATAAAAGTTGCTTACTTTTACGTATGGAATCCAAATCTGCAATAAAGACTGGGGTTTCTATTTAAGAGTTTAAAGTTACCCCTCATTCAACCTCCAGGGGGTGGAGTGAGGGCTAAGGGGTCGTGTTTAGTGTCATTCGATAGATTTTTGAAAATTATTGAACATGTATTTTTGAGTTTTTCGATTCGATCTTCATTTCGCGAAATATTCGACTGTTCCGCTACATTTGGGACACCCTACATATACGAATAATTATCACTAGAATGAAGGCACTTATTAGACTGCTTCACTAACCGATGTACACCCCTCTAAAATAATTCTTCTGGCTGTTCCTTATAGAATTCTTTTACGGCATTTTCTACTCTCTCATCCGACTTAAAACGACTACCTTTTTTATTTGGGTTTATATGACTGCGGACACTAAATCCATTCGCCAAAACGACTACCTTAAAACAACTACAAAGATGTAAAAATCACAAGGCGATAAATCGGGACCATAGAGTGGAAGTTCTAATATTTTCCATCTATTTCGTTTTAGATTTTCCGTCACTACTTTGGCAAAGTACCAAATACTACAGGGAAATTTCAGACCCGGTGTCCATTGCAATGGACATACATTTATGTAAGTATTTAACAAAATTAAACTCCTGTAAGTTGCTGACAACTACACATTTTTTATTTTGCATATCTCAGTCACTACTAAACATAACACTTAGTAGTTTAGTTTAATTCATAGGCAAGTTAAGTGCTGTTAAAGATAGTGTGACATGGCAAATTCACGATATTTATTTATTTATTTTATTTAAAACTTACAAACACCACCTAGGTAGTAATTACATGTAAGAGTGCTCATTACTTGGTATAACAATATACACACAAAAAGTACAAAAAAATACAATATACACACAAGTACAAAATAAAAGTACAGAAAGTAAACACATTAAAAAAAAGACACAAGTTAATAAAATTTTAAAATTGAGCCCATTACTTATCTATTGATGATCACATTTTTTAATATCCCTTACACTGCAGTTAAAGAGGTCTATATCACAGATCTTTGTTAATGCATTACACTGATATTGCATATAGTTTATTATTGCACAAGGATTATATGGACTACAAGAAAATAGGTCATTACTGTTTACTCTTAGGTTGACCTTTGGCACATGAAACCTAATAAAACTGATCAAACCACATGTCTTATATTTAACATTGTTAATAATATTATGTATAAACACAACACAATGCATATTTCTTCTTTGCTCTAATGACTGCAAGCCAAATATTTGAAGCAACTCTTTTGATGGCGTAAGGTGACTATACACATTGTATTTCTTAAGGTATAAATACCTTAGAAATCTTTTTTGTACCTTTTCTATATGATTAATATGAAATTTGGCTTCAGGAGCCCATACCACTGATGCATATTCCAAGTTTGGCCTGACTAAAGCGTTATACAGGGTGTCCCGAAAAGATTGGTCATAAATTATACCACAGATTCTGGGGTCAAAAATAGGTTGATTGAACCTCACTTACCTATATACAATGGTGCACACAAAAAAAGTTACAGCCCTTTGAAGTTACAAAATGAAAATCGATTTTTTTTCATATATCGAAAACTCTCAGAGATTTTTTATTGAAAATTGACATGTGGCATTTTTACGACAGCAATATCTTAAAAAAAAAATTAAATAAAATTTGTGTACCCCATACAAATTTTATGGGGGTTTTGTTCCCTTAAACCCCCCAAACTTTTGTGTATGTTCCAATTAAATTATTATTATGGCACTATTAGTTAAACACATTATTTTTAAAACTTTTTAAGGTAAGTTAGGTTCAATCGAACTATTTTTGACCCCAGAATGTGTGGTATAATTTATGACCATTCTTTTCGGGACACCCTGTATAGTCTAATGGTTGTGTTTATACTAAAGTGTTTGGAATTTCTTATTACAAATCCCAATATTTTGTAGGTCTTATTAACAATATGTATATAGTGTTCATTAAATTTCATGTTAGCCTGTAGGTATATTCCCAAATCTTTACATTTGGTTTTCCTAGATACTACACAGTTGTCAATTCTATAATTATTTTGAATGTAGTCGATTTTGCGAGTAAAAGATATGACTCCACATTTTTTAATATTCAAGATCATATTGTTGTCCTTAAACCATTCTATAACTGAGGTCAGGTCCTCCTGTAGTAACTGACAATCATTTGGATTATGTATAGTCTTAAAAAGCTTAAAATCGTCAGCATAGATCAAACTAGAAAAAAATTTAAGAGATTGTGGTAGTGAGTTGACAAAAATTAAGAAAAACAATGGCCCTAAGTTGCTCCCTTGGGGGACACCAGATGTAGCCTGAAATTTATCTGAAAAACACCTACCAATTTTGACTCGTTGAAACCTTGATTCCACATACGATTTTATAAATGTACAAGCATCAGGCGAAAAACCAAACTCATTCAATCTCGATAAAAGAATGCCATGGTCAACCATATCAAATGCCTTTGAGCAGTCAGTCATTATTAAATCTAATTGGAGTTTATTATTTATTGCCTCACTAGCAAAATTAGACAGAATGCACAGATTACTAGTTGTGGATAACCCAGGCAAGAAACCATGTTGTTCTGGAGCAAATTCATTTTCAAAATTTTTCAGTATATTCATATAGAGAATAGATTCAAATATTTTAGCCAGGGAATTAAGGATACTTATTGGACGATAGCCTTCTATATTGTTTCTATTACCTGATTTAAAAACTGGAGTAATGGTAGCCTCTTTGAGTTTGTCTGGAAAGGTGTTAGTTTTAAGAGATAGATTAAATAGATGTGATAATGGTTTTTGAAATATATCAGAACATCCTTTGATATGCTAGAAAGCCCAAGTAAATATCATGTTTCTTCATGTTCTAAATTTGTTATATGTAACCAAATATAATTTTATGAAATAGTAGACATATTCATTTATATACTTCTTTTTCAACATAGATAATTTGTTGTTGCTTTTGTTGATAACAAATATTAAAATATGATGTCTATTGCAATGGACAACAGGTCTATATTGATATCTTTGTTACAAGTTTTAATCCAAATATTCCAAATGATCAAAAGATTTTAATGTTCTTTTTATATGATGATGATGAATTGGAACAATTATCTGATAATGTTCTGTCTCAAATTGAAGACCAATCACAGATCAATCTAATTGAAGTGGGAAAACCCATAAAAGAAGCATTGCTCATCCCAAAATATCAACTCAGAATTCTCCCCACACTCCAAAGAGACCCAAAGTTGAAATTAGACCATTGAAGCATCCAGAAGCAAAAATTTTGGGTGTAAGGGGAAAACTAATTTTTTTTCTTAAAAATGTAATGTACATTTATGTTTTGTAAATGCAAAAATTGTTTTAAATATTTTCATTTAAATTAATTAACATTTGCTTGATATAAATATATTTTAAATTATAATTATATTATATGATATTATATTATTATAATATTATATATTATAATTAAAAAATATATCATTTGTGACTATTATCCTAATTTCTTATTATAGTCCCAATGTCCATTACAATGGACATTTTGTCAAATGACTACCTATTAAACAAAAATGTCAAAAATGTGAGTTAAAATATTAAAATCTTCCGTTAAGAAAATCCAATAGAATTTTTTTTCCTTCAGAGGAAAAGTCCGAAAACTAGTTGGTCTCTGTTTAGAAGTAGTTGGTGTATGTCGGAGATTCATTTATAACTCTCATATGTTTTTTAATTTTGATTTTTTACTGTATATTTCAATTTTTTTATAGAAATTACCTAAATTGTTCTTTTTAGAATTTGGTGCAGAATGTAGCTATACTCTAACTCTTCCATTGAACATTGCTTTAAAAACCTATAATATTCAGGTTTATACAAACTCTATTTAAAAAATTATATTGATTTAGCAAGCATGTCTAACATTAAAAATCGCGGGTAGCGTTGTTTCTGGCAGAACGGTTTATTCTAAAAGAAAACTGCTAATGAAAATTTGTATTCAAAATTATGTCAGCTATACCTATCTCTTATATGAAATGTTTTTTCTACCTTGAGTATAGATTCTTAGTAAATCCATGTTTCACCCGTATGAGGAGGGTTTAGTGGAAAGCCCAGAGTTAACAATTTTTTGCATTATTTTTGAGATCCTACAATTGTCATTTTTAACAAAATTTATTATGTCCATGTCGATTTTAGAGATCAAATATCTGGAGACTGGACTATGAACGTTGTCTTTTATCAAAAATGAATAACCATTTTCAATTTCGTTGCAACACGAAACTACAGCCGCATCATTATTCCAGTTTAATCAGAGAATGTAGCAAGCACCTCTACCGGTTTCGAAACTTATTAGTCTCTCATCAGGAGGCACATATGCTGCTCTCTCTGATCCAACCAAAACAAACCCCGGCGTGCATTCACGGATTGCAACGAACGAAATGATATAGATGCTCTAGCGGCAACTGCTAGCGAAAGACTAAGTTTTCAATATAATGGCATACAACACAACATTATGTTACTCTACACCCACCAGGCTGAAAACAATGAGATGGGAACCTTCTCTGGTTACACCCCGAGGCTTCTACAATTTGCAAGCCATAACGGATGCTGAGACTAATGAAGATGAGGGAATTTTACAATTTATAATTCACGTCCCATCTGCTCAGCGCGGTAAAGTTGCAACGATGTGTTTACTCTCATTGGAGTACGAAGGGAACCATTCTCGTTAGAACTTTACCGCGCTGAGCAGATGGGACATGAATTATTAATTGTAAAATTCCCTCATCTTCCTCAGTCTTCAGCATCCGTTATTGCTTGCAAATTGTAGAAGCCTCGGAGGTGTAACCAGAGAAGATTCCCATTGTTTTCAGTCTGGTGGGATGTAGAGTAATATTGTGTTGTTTTGTCTGCCATTAGATTGAAAACTTAGTCTTTGGCTAGCAGTTGCCGCTAGGGCATCTATACCATTTCGTTCGTTCCAATTCGTGAATGCACGCCGCGGTTTGTTTTGGTTGGGTCAGAGAGAGCAGCATATGTGCCTCCTGATGAGAGACTAATAAGTTTCGAAACCGGTAGAGGTGCTTGCTACATTCTCTGATTGGACTAGAATATGGTGCGGTTGTGTTTTCGTTTTGCAATGAAATTGAAAATGGTTATTCATTTTTGATTTACCTACATGTTTACTCTGATTGGACTACGAAGGGAAACATTCTCGTTGGAACTTTACCGCACTGAGCAGATGGGACGTGAATTATAAATTGTAAAATTCCCTCATCCTCCTTAGTCTCAGCATCCGTTATGGCTTGCAAATTGTAGAAGCCTCGGACGTGTAACCAGAGAAGGTTCCCATTGTTTTCAGTCTGGTGGGATGTAGAGTAGCATTATGTTGTTTTGTATGCGATTAGATTGAAAACTTAGACTTGTGCTAGCCATTGCCGCTAGGGCACCTATATCATTTCGTTCGTTGCAATCCGTGAATGCACGCCGGGTTTTGTTTTAGTTTGATCAGAGAGAGCGGCATGTGTGCCTCCTGATGAGAGACTAATAAGTTTCGAAACCGGTAGAGGTGTTTGCTGCACTCTCTGATTTGACTAGAATATGGTGCGGCTGTGTTTTCGTTTTGCAACGAAATTGAAAATGTTTATTCATTTTTGATTTACCTACATGTTTACTCTGATTGGAGTACGAAGGGAACCAATATCGTTGGAACTTTACCGCGCTGAGCGGTATTGAATGGATGTGAATTATAAATTGTAAAATTCCCTCATCTTCCTTAGTCTCAGCATCCGTTATGGCTTGCAAATTGTAGAAGCCTCGGAGGTGCAACCAGAGAAGGTTCCCATTGTTTTCAGTCTGGTGGGATGTAAAATAACATTATGTTGTTATGTTGTTTTGGATTGAAAACTTAGTCTGTTGTTTTTTACATTTATATACTTTTTTTATAATTATAGAATTATAGGTCAATTTATATTTAATATTTCTGCTAACAACAGAATGAAAAGGTAATATTTAAATAAGGAGACTTCTTTGTTACAAGTTTTTTCCAAGTGGAAATACGACCTCTTTGTAAGAAGCAAGAACGAAACAATATACTACGAAAAATAAAATAGAACACAGAATTAAATTACAGGTATTCATTTTAAAGCAGAAAACAGAAAGCAATTTTCCCTTGAGCCGGAATCCTTTGGTAATTTTTTGTGTTCAAATTCCGTGTTGTCTTTACGGAAAACAAACGCAATCAGGAACTTGGTCTCAGAGAAACTTTTTAACTCCTTCCTTTCCCTAAACGTGCAGAGAGTGCCTGCTTTGGGCATTTTGCTACGAATCTAACAACTTCCGAAAAAAAGCCGAACAGAATTTAAGTTATTTACGTCTTTCCGTCTCGTTTTTCACATAAAAAGGGTTGCAATTTATTTTGTGTCAACAACAAAGACAGGTAATGAACGTTCAGAATAATGTCTAATTTCCCTACTGTTATTGTATTGTTTTTATTGTAACTTTGTCACAAACATTGTTGTTGTCATCAGTCGCTTGAAAAGTGACGACAATAAAGGAACTATGCATAATTTTTTTTTAGCTCATATCTCACTCTGAACCCCCAATGAGCCAATTGGCTTCAATCCAACCGTTCTGTGATAGGTGGCTTTCAGAAAAAAAAGCACAACGTGTCAATTCAAAAAATCTTTACCGATTGTTAGCAAAATATTGAGTTTAAAATGTTGAAGGAATAAAGTAGGAAAAGAGAATATCATACTGAAAGTTGTAAAAAAAATAGTTCCATATACAATGATCAATTCACACAAACAATGCTTCCTAAATGAACACACGAAATGAACGTAATCACATTGACGGCTGCCTCAATACACGCTTGGCGCTCATTGTTGATAATTAAAAATAATATCTTAGTAATAAAATAATGACCAAAATTTCTTCCGTATCTTGTAGAGGGGCTTTAATATTTAATTTGGTCAGCTTCGGATTTTTATAATAATTATTTTTAACCTGAAAAATATCGTGTTATTTTGCGGCTATAATGAACTCAAAAAATCGGGAGTTATAACGAAAAATAATTCGTCGAAATGGTGTTAAAGTGATAATAAACAATTGATTACGTGAAAATACAAAAATATATAGAATTACTGCAGAATTAGAATAAATTACAGAAAATATACAGGTTATTGTTGACAAAAGTAATTAAGTGATAACGAGGTTTACCGATAAAACATCAAAACAAAAACAGCTGATGGTAAGAACTTGGATTGCTTAAAAATACCGTTGCCGGATCTATAAGTAAATACTTAAAAATAGTAATAGCTGTTAAGAAGTTGAATTTAATTAATTAGGGGAATTGTTTTAAAATATTGCATCGATCAAGGGCACAGATTCGACGGGTGGATTGGTCTGTGGTCTTTTCAGCGGTGCATTTAAAAAAATGTAATACGGAAATTTTAATTTTAATTTTATGCTGGTGTTGGGTAATATTTAGAAAGATATTATAGGGTAACTATAATTTAGATATAGCGTTAAGTAGATTTGGAATAGACAATCGAACAGATTAAAAAAGGAAAATAGATGGAAGGACAAGAGAAACATAATTCCAAAGAAGAAAAGAAGATAGATAAAATAATGGAAACTCTATTAGTATTGACACAAGAGATAAAATGATAAGAGAGGGGAAAAATAATATATTAAAGTAATAGAAAAAGTTAAAGCAAATAACGAGGTGATAAAGAAAAAAAATGAACATTTAAAAGAAGAAATAAAATTAATCAATGAAAAGTTGGGAGAAATTAAAAAAAGAAAAAAGGCGCAATAATATTGTAATACAAGGGGTTAAAATAAACACGAACGAATCGAATATTTTAGAATGTGAAATGAAAACCTTTATACAAAATAATCTATAAATTTAAGTAGAGATAAAAACAGCAAAAAAGATAGGATATAAGACCTGTTACAAACATAAGACAAATTAAGGAACATAAACAACAGAAATATATATATTCATAACGGAAGGACTGTAAGTGAAAAACGAGAAAAATGAAGGAAATAGCGATTGAGGAGAAGAATAAGGGAAATAAACTCAAAATGGGTTTTCAAAAAATATGGATTGAAAATGAAGAATGGAAACGGAATAAGGATAAGGAAATAATAGAAAGGATTCCAAAACGAGATAAAAACGAAATAAAAGCTGATGTTTCAAAAAACTAAGTAGAGAACAGACGGAAAAGGAAAAACGGAAAATGGAATGGAGTGGAATAGGACAAATGGTATCCTTCGTACTGCTCGTACCATATTATCAATAGCCAGAGGCATTATTTATAGAGCCAGAGGTTCACTAAAATGAAGAGTAGGATAGTAAGCTCTAGGCTAGGATACGAGGCGATGGTCCCCGTAGTGAACAAAGCCTGAGAATCTTATATAGAAGAAAGACAGCTGGGTTGGTGGGGACACCTACAAAGAATGAGTGATAATATACCTCTTAAAAGGATGTTGGAAAGTAGAAATATAGAAAGGAAAAACGTGGTAGACCAAGAAGACAGTGGAATGCAGAATAATAGATATTTTGGAAAAGAGGGGAACAATATGGAACGATGCCAAAAAATTAACAGAGAATGGAAAGATATGGAAGAAATTTGCGAAGAACAAAAAATAATGAAAGAATCAGAAACAGATCCCTACACCTCAGGGTAGAAGGGATGAAGATTATATTATATATGACATATTTAACCTAGTTATTAAGCCTCGAAAATGGTTATTTTCGCGTTTTTCAAATTTTAATTCCAATATAACTCGACAACAATCAATTTTAGAGAAAAATCATCAGAAACCTTTTTTGCTGAGAATCACCCAAGTAATCTAAAAAAAAGGGTCCGAAGTGAAAAAATTATTTTTGTGAATTTGTGTAAAAAAAATTGTTTAAACAATTTTTCGACCACGGTACCAACTGCCACCCTGTGGATTGGTTATAGCGACCTCTTTTTGAGTAAGGTTGTGCAAAAAAAATCGAATCGGAATAATTTACCTAACGAAAGAGACGATACAGCCGGGACCAATTAATTGTATTTTGTTACCATGTCTCCAATTAGTATGCCTTTTGTATTAAAAGGACATCGCACACATCTTATGGAAAATATAATGTCACTCAAATTCAATAAAATTTATACGAATAGATACGTTTTAAATTAACGGTCAAATCTTATCATTGCGCCAACTCTATATTTTCAATAATAAGAGCAGAAATTGATATAAATAAATCTGAAATCAAATGGGTACGTACAAAAGTTAGAGAGAGAAAAAATATTTTAAAATACCCAAATTGTCGGTACTCCATAAATCAGCGGATTAGTTTCACTAATCCGCTTAGGCCCAGCGGGGTTTAAGCTCCTTTTGAATAGCACCCAGAGCAATAGTGACACTTTTACTGTTCCAAAAATGTGATTTCGATAAACTTTAATTGCAATTTGCGCCGTAATTAATCATAATTAAGAGTTGGCGCAATGATAAGATTTGACCGTTAATTTAAAACGAATCTATTCGTATAAATTTTATTGAATTTGAGTGACATTATATTTTCCATAAGATGTGTGCGATGTCCTTTGTTGAGCCTTACGTTGGGTTAAGACTATTGAAATCTATTACTAACCTGGCCAGAGGTAGTTGTGAGATTAATGCTTTTAATCCGGTAAAGTTGAGGTGTTATTTATAATGCATATATGTAATCTTTGGATTTTATATATAAATAGTTATTTATCTGTATTTATTAAAAAAAAATTGATTACAATTTTTTTGTGGTAGTAGGGCGATATTTTATCTTTGGCCTGAGGGCGCAAACAATTCTGAAGCCAGCCCTGTCTGTTTATAAAATAAATTACATTAAATATAATAGGGGAGTGCATATAGATTTTCACTTCGGAAAACAACAAACAAGATAGAACTTTTTGTAATTTCATTAAGAAATGTTTAATAAACAACATATCAAAAAGTTCTACTCGAGAAGCGGGTGCTTCATTTTTTATTAATCACATGAACTGCGAAATTAGATGTTTTTTTAAATAACACCGAAAATATAAACATTAGAAAACAACTGACTTAACCATTGAAAAATTCACAAAAACCTTATATAAAGATTTTTCTAAAATTAAATCAGTAGCTTCTATAATTTTTTATTTTTATAACGCTAAAGTCACCCTTCTCACAAAAACATTGGCGCACTGTAAACTAGCGTTCGGAGAAGTACAGAATTGAGTTATTTTAATGTAATTCTTCAACTAATGGATTAAATGAAATTTTAAAAATTGGACATGAAAGAAGAATAATTAAGCTATCTTATGATTATAATAAAAAAAAATAAAATGTATGGACATAAGTACGGTGTGGGCGAAAAGTGAGACTTACATGAATTTTGTTTAAAAATGATTTAAAAATGTGTAACTAATACAATTTTTCTCATAAAACTCTAAATTTTGCACAACTTACATTTTAAACATCTTTCTAAACGACGTTTTATTCAAAAAAAATCTCAAAAATTTAATTCAAATGAAACGACGTCTCAAAAATGTAATTTTTGAAAACTTCGTAGTTTTACAGAATTACCACCACTTTAAGACGGTATTACTCAAGTTTTAACAGATATATTACATATTTATAGATGTTTTTTTAAAACTTAGGATACAATCTTTAAAATGCACTAAATTATTTTACTTTTGAAATTAAATAAACTATTTCTTTTTGAGAAAATTAAGAAAGATAACAAAAATGTAATACAAAAACCGAAAGTTACCAGCCAAAAAAATGTTTATACAAAGTGATCAAAACTTTTTTCTGTAAAACTTACCTAAAATACATTTAATAATAAGCTTCAACAATAATAAATGTTCAACAAAAAATTTTTTTTAGCTCTTATACAGTATGTCTGCGTAACTTGGAACCTATTGATAACTTTTTTATTATCAGTTTTACGAAAAAAAAAAGTTATTCTTTATAAAATACTCTCCATCGTATATAATCTAAGATGCAACCATCAAATATCAAATTTTATTAATTTTATACGAGGTATGTCAAAAATTATGAATTTCACTCAAGAATAATGTACCTCTATATTTCACAATATCGAAAATTATTATTAAGAAAAGTTATTTCTAATTAAAAAATATATTTCAGTGTTTAATTACATCCTTCTAATTAAATTATTGTGAATAATAAAGGCACTTAACCCTTAAGAAAAAGTCATATTTTTTACATACCTCGTATAAAATTGAAAAAGTTTGATATCTGATGATTGCATCTTAGATTTTGGACCAGGTAGAGCATTTTATGAAAAATAACTTTTTTTCGTAAAATTGATAATAAAATATAGTCCAAGTAATGAAGCTTAAAATAGGACAAAACCTCGCAATTTTTACAGAATGGATCGATTTGCTTGAAAATTTGAGAGTAAGTAGTGGATAGTTCAAGGATCAAAATCTATATGAGGCCGAAAGGCGCTTTTACCATGGGGGTGGTTGCCACCCCATCTCGGGGGTGGAAGTTTTTTATTTTATTTTGACAGCAAAAGTTGGTAAACACATTCATTCTAAGCAAAAAACTTTCTATACATTTTTTTGATAAAAGTAATAGTTTTCGATTTATTCGCTATCGAAAGTGTTGGTTTAAATCGAAAAAATCATTGTTTTTAATCAGTTTTCTGCTAATAACTCAAAAAGTTTTTATTCTATCAAAACAAGTTTGCTTAACAAAAATGTACCTTTTGAAAAAATAAACAAAACCGTTTTTTATAATTTGCTTTAAAACCAATAGTAATCGAGCTATACTTTATTATATGTTAGCTCTTCTTCGTAAAATGCTAAATATTGTAGTTTTAAAGTCAAAAGACGGGAAAACTGTGCATTTTTCGAGTATAACTTGTTCAAGCCAATTTAAAATATTTAAAAATATCTATCTCCAGAAATAAAAAAAATAGTGCCTAGCTCAAAAATTAAGTGACTTATAGTAAAAAGAATGCCAGTCCCTATTTTTTTTCAGCGAAAAAGTGATCGTAAACTTCCCCCTACTCTCCACCCTAATTAAAATTAGTAATTAACCTTATTTGGTCTTCTTAATTTATGTATTGTTAATAGGTTCTAGAACCTGCTTAGAATGATTAGTTTATAAAAAATGAGTTAAAAGCAAATAACGAATTTTTGTAGTTTGGTAAAAAATGCCCATTTCTTCAGAACAGAAAGATTATCATCAGAGATACGAAAAAATATTTAAATATAAAATTGTAGCTTCTTTGATTCCCAAGAACTTGATTTGCAAAAATTTTTTCTACGACAAAAATTGAGTGAGCTATTAAAAATTAAATCTTGTAATAACATGCAAAAACCACCTTTATAATACCAACCCTTTCAAAGTCACCTCTTTTTGCGAATGAGGATTTTGAAATTATATAATATTAATAGCCCTATAGGTCCTGTAAAAACCTACAAAATTCTTTTTTAACAAACTTTCTAGGATAAAAAATAAAAAAGTTACGTTTAAAAAATCAATATATTTTTTTGAAAAAAAAAAGTATATATTCAATTAGAAGCATAATAATGTAAGTTAGCGGTGTTCTTAGTCATCGGCCTTATTCATTCTTCTTTATTTATGTACTATTAATAGATTCCAGAAGTTTGACTGGCTTACAATAGTTAGTTTTAAAAAAAATGTAGTTAAAAGCGAATAACGAATTTTTGTAGTTTGATAAAAAATGCCTTTTGCTTCAGAATAGAAAGAGTAGCATTAAAGATACGAAAAAATATTTAAATATAAAATTGTAGCTTATTTAATTCCCAAGAAATTGGATTGCAAAACTTTTTTCTACGGCAAAACTGAGTGAATAATAAATGAGTATAATACTGAAAAACATCGATTTTTTCGATATAAAACTAACACTTTCGATAGCGAATAAATCGAACACTATTAATTTTATCAAAAAAATGTATATATAATTTTTTGCTTAAAATGAATGTTTTTATCAACTTTTGCAGTCAAAATTATAATAAAAAATTTCCACACCCGAGATGGGGTGGCAACCACCCCCATGGTAAAAGCGCCTTTCGGCATGATATATATTTTGATCCTTGGACTATCCACTACTTATTCTCAAATTTTCAAGCAAATCGATCCATTCTGTAAAAATTGCGAGGTGAAAAGCTTCGGTTCCTGGACTAATAGTTATCATACCTAATTTTAATAAAATGATGATGGGTATCCGTAATTTGAGAAAAAATTTAAAAATTATTTTTTTTAATAGAATGATGTAAATGTATATTAAAACATCGTTTTTAATTTGAAACAACATTTTCTAATAGCATTTTTGATATGCTGGAAAATAAAGGTACTTTACTCTTTAACGGAATTCATATTTTGGACATAACTCGTATAAAATTGATAACATTTGATATCTGATGGTTGAGTTTTAGATTTTTGACTATCCAGAGTATTTTATGAAGAATAACTTTTTTTCGTAAAATTGATAATAAAGAAGTTTTCCACGTGGTTCCTAGCTAAGCAGACATACTGTAAAAGAGCTTCTGTATAAGAATTTTCAAATTGTAATGTCATATTTGGATTCAACATAATCAAAAACAAAATTGAAACATATTTTATCAAAGTAAAATGATGAATTCAACTATATTTTTAAAATTATTTATACAAAACAATTGTTATTGTTTAAACAATTAATAAACAATTAGCGGCTAAATCTGAGAGTAGAACTTTTTACTTTAACATGTATATAAACTAACAAAAAAAGTTTTAGAAAAATAAACTTTTTTTTCCGAATTTTCCGAGAATTTTTCCGAAACAATGCATGTTTTCGTTCTAATTGCACTCCCCTATAAATAAAAACTTGAAACACATGATGTTATCATTGATACTATAAGAAAGCAAAACATGAAATGTTTTTAAAATAGCCGACCTATCCGAGATTTTTAAGAAAACATGAGATTTAGGTCAATTCAATTTTTTCTTGTCGTGTACTATAATTACCAAAAATATTTTTTCCATAAATCTGCGCCTTTCTGTCAAATCTAAATTGCTCCACCAACCGCTATCTACTAATGACGGATCAAGACAAAAAATGAATCTTCCTTCATAAATTTGAAAGGTTTGTTTCCGTCTACCCTCTTCCACCTATCCATAGACATCTGTAAACATTCTCAATTTTCCCTGTGAGAATACAAAGTTTGTAACACAAAAAAGTTGACAAAACCAATTTACAACAAATTTTTATTCGGAAGTGGCATCTAAGGAGTTGTAATTCCTTTTATTACCCGCCATCGAAGGGACGGACACTTTGGAGAGTTGGGCTGGGAGTTAGATTCATTTAGTTATAACTGAATTAAAAGCATCTGAGGAACGAATTAAAACCTAAGTTCGGTTGCTTTTAATGAAGAAATGCCTAATGTAATTTCGAAAAAGTTTTATCTCTGATTATCTTAAACATAGTTATTACACGTTATTTTATCGAACTAAATTATATCAAATAATGACTAATTAATAATTATTAAGAAAACGTTTAACTACTCCTGTCATACAACAAAAACTTGCAGTAACTTTTCATTTTGTCATGCAATGAAGTTATACTATGTCCGCTGATTCTTAGCACATTTTTGACATTATTTACAAACGATTTTTTATATTTTGTCTGTCACTTGTCAACACAGCTTAAAAATATGAAATAATCAAGCCCCATGGCAATACAAAACAGATTACATGAAACAAAGACGATAACATGACGAAGGAGGGTTATTGATTCATACCTTGACCACAGTCCCTCTTTATACTGTGCCTTGGCCACTGGAAAGTTTGAGTGTTAACAAACAGTGTATTTGTTTAGAATTTAGTATAGATTCGTAGTGTAGAATAGTAATTTCCGTATTATAATGGTATTATTTAATTTGTATTTTATTAAGACAATGTACCAAATACATTGATAAACAATACACAGTACGGTGAAAATGAAAGGAATAAATTCGTTATTTAGGAAACCGTCAACTTTAAGGAAAAATGCCGAAACAAGTCAATTTTTATTTTTAAATTATCATATTTTGGCATATATTTTTCTTACTAGTAACTTCAATCATCTGGGCGCGATGAAGTAATTGATGATTTTTTTTAAATAGGAATAGGGGTCGTGTGCTAGCTTATTTGAAAGGTCATTTAATTCTCTCTTCAGTAATATAAACATTTACATAATTACTTATACAGGGTATCTAACAAAATTTTTTAGAATAAAATATTTGACAAAAATAAAAAGACAAAATATATTTTAATGCTGTCAGAAATCAGAGAAAAATGTTAGATGAAAAATGTGAGAAAAATCACAAAAAATAACGCTTTTCGCTTAAATTATAATATGTTCAAACTTCCAAGAAGCGGGTGTCTGGCGGAACCTGGTTTAAACATTTAATTTAAGTGAAAAGCAATGTTTGTTTGTAGAATAAACATTTTTTTCAAATTTATGACAACAGTAAAATATATTTGAAATTAAATAAATTACATACATTCTTGTGTTTTTTTGTCAAATAATTTAGTTTAAAATATTTTTTTGGACAACCTGTATAAATAATAATGTTCATATTACTGAATATAGAATTGAATGACCTTTCAAATGAGCTAGCACACGACACCTATTCCTATTTAAAAAAACTCATCGATTACGTCATCACGCCTAGATACCTAAATGACGTGACTAGTATGAAATTTATGCCAAAATATCATAACTTAAAAATACAAATTGACCTGTTTCGGTATTTTCCTTAAAATTACCGTTTTACGAAATAACCAATAATTTATTCCTTTCATTTGCACCATACTGTATAAAGTATTTACAAAGAGGTAAAAGGAAGAGAACAAATATCGGGGAAAGATCGGAAGACTTTAATTGGAAGAGAGGTAGGTATTAAACAAGGACATAGTCTCAGCCCTTTACTATTCTTGTAGGCAAGTAAAGCTATATTTTGGAAAATGTGCCTGAAGCGTGGAGTGTATGACAGACATATATTAGAACTTAGAATTATACCTGTGACATAAATTCCCTGCTTGAGTTGAGGCACAGTGTTTCCGCAGATTCGGAACATCTTGATCTTGAGGCAGGGAGGCTTGTGCTTCTACCAACCAGTGCCAGAAAGTAGTGGTCATTTGTCTTTTTTCGAGCAAAAGCAAGTTGTGTGAGAATATTTTGCGTAAAAGGGTCGAAGGTATGATAGAGCGGTCTGAGGGATTGTTCCAAGGCAGTATGCATTTCCAAGGGTAAGAGTACCGTAGATGCGCTGATGATGGTGTTTCGGGAGGTGGGTGGAATGGGAGACCGCAACAAGTGGGCAGTTCAGATCCTCTCCGACGTACGAAATTAATAAGTTGGAGGATTATCTGACCGAGAGGAAAATCATGATTAAAAGAGACGTGATTTTAGACTTTACGGCTGGGGTAGCCCAGAGGTGCGGCCTTGGTCCGGTAGTATGAAAATAGTCATACAGTGCAAATGAGAGGGTGGTCACGTATCTGACGCAGGTGCTCACGGAAGACGACAGCTTACATAACTACTTGTACTACAAGTTTAAAAAGGCCGAATCGGACAATGGTCTGTATTATGGAGCTTCAAATAAATTGCTATATACCCTTTTGGATTGTGTCAAATACGCAAGAGAATGGAATGAGGTAGACAGGGTGTTTTGAGTCGACGAGAGAGATGGTAGAGAAGATGACGAGTGGTGAGCAATTGTGGAATAAAATTAGCAGCTATGTGAGAAATATGCTGTCGATAAATCAGAAGGAAGAGAGCTAGATTCAGTTCGAGAAGGTATTGAGGACGCAGAACTGAGGCCGCAGAGGGAGGAAGAAGGGGAGGTTGACAATGCAGATGTAGCGGCGAGCATAAAGTAGAGAGAATGTGAGAAGTCGAAATGGCGGCAGGCATGACAGAACGACAGGGCAAGTGGAGGTGTATGTCGACTGAGGTACAGACGGACGACAACAAAGAGCATACGGACGGAACAGCTTATCACGGCTCTGACTATCTATTCTGTTTCCTCAGTGTCCTTTTCATCTTTATCATATCATTCTCGTCTAAAGGCTGTATATTAGATATCAGATATTAGATTCTCATCTAAAGGCATTTCTGATATTAGAAAGTTATATACATTTTCTTGTATCGTTTATTGTACGTACATTTGTGCCCTGTATGACACTATGCAAGTTCGTGTATCTAAAATTGTATGAAATTAGGTACGTGATTGGTCGAAATTGTCTTTGTCACCCTGTGTCACGTTACATCTGGTATGGTCATGTATGGTAGTACAGCGTCTACACCTGATTTTAAGGATTTTATAAAATTTATAAACTTTTAAAAACTTATAAATTTAACATTTTAACATTAACCAGAATTTTTACGTTGACTGCTTTAGGTTGATTATTTGTGTTTTTATTTTGTTTTGATATTTGTGCTAAAATATTTGCATTAAAATTATCTCAGTTTGATCCAAATTGGGAACTACTGTATTTTCCTCTATTAAAAAATTATGCAACATGAAATCCAAAGTTATAGTTTGAACTTTACTAGGAGCTAAATAAACTGCTCGTCAAAAGTTAGGGATATAGAAAATTCTGCTGAATTTTTATAGTATATTTTTTCGTGAACAGATTAACGGATCCCGCTATTTTTTTTATTATTTTAGACTTTTCTTTATTATTTACACAGTTATGCAAAGGTTTGCTCAAACTTTTTTTTTTGTACTTATACCGGGTGGAAGAAAAGAAATGTTTTTCTTATG
Source organism: Diabrotica virgifera virgifera (assembly GCF_917563875.1). Classification (NCBI taxonomy): domain Eukaryota; kingdom Metazoa; phylum Arthropoda; class Insecta; order Coleoptera; family Chrysomelidae; genus Diabrotica; species Diabrotica virgifera. Next base: position 58,384,688 of record NC_065448.1, read on the forward strand.
TTAAGTTTGAGACGCCCTGTAGGGAGGACGAGGTACAAATGGGAATATATATATCGAAATCGTATTGTAGTCTTATGTTTTGTGAACATTTTATTTTTTGAATGTCACTGATATCTTTAGAAATAAAAAAATAGACGGTTTTGTAATTTAACGTGTGTTTTAACCGAAACAAAAGTTTGAGACACCTTGTAGGGAGAAAAAGGCACAACGGTGAGTATACCTCGATATTTTGTTGTAGTCTCATATTTTGTGAATATTTTATTTTTTAAATTTCTCTGATATCTTTAATAACAAAGAAACTAGACGATATTACTCTTTAACATGTGTTAACTGACGACATGCGTCACATCACACATGTGAAACATACAAAAACATATTAAAGAGTAATACCATCTAGTTTCTTTGTTATTAAAGATATCACAGAAATTAATAAAATAAAATATTAAAAAAATATAAGAATACAACATAATATCGGGGTATACTCACCTTTGTGTCTTTTTCTCCCTACAAGGTGTATCAAACTTTTGTTTCGGTTAAAACACATGTTAAATTACAAAACCGTCTATTTTTTTTTGTTTCTAAAGATATCGGGGTCATTCAAACAACAGCATGTTCACAAAACATAAGACTACAATATTATTCTGATGTATCTCAAACTTAACACAAGAAAAACATATTTTTTCTTCCACCCGGTATAAGTACAAAAAATAAGTTTGAGTTAACCTTTGCACAACTGTGTAAATACTAAAGAAAAGGCTAAAATAAAAAAAATAGCGGAATCCGTCTGTTCGCGAAAAAATCAACTATGAAAATCAGCAGAATTTTCTATATCCCTAACTTTTGACGAGCAGTTTATATTATGGTTATTAGTAGAACAGTAGTTCATATATTATTAAGTATCAATAAAATATTTATAAATAATACTTACAAAAACAGAAATTCATCAAGATATAATAATGATCCCATTTTCAGCCGCCATTATAACATTTAGATTTAGATGTTTTACCAGCAGGTTTTACGTTTTTGCTCTGTGCGCAGAAATTGGCGCAGTTCTTGTACAAGAATCTGTGTCTGACACAAATTCTTGTATCGTTTCTGATATCGTTTCTTGTATCTGTGTATGACACTATGCATTTTTTTGACATATCAGAAACGATATCAGAAACGATACAAAAAAATGCATAGTGTCATACAGCCTTAAGTCTCATAAAATAAATTTTAGTATATTAAAATAGTTAATTAATAGTAAATTAATAGTAAATTAATACAACATACAAGATTATATCCATAATACTGTTTAGAAGATTAACTCCATACGCAGAGGAAATAATAGGCGACTACCAAAGCGGATTCAGACCGGGAAGGTCGACTATAGACCAGATCTTCGTCCTACGCCAGGTGTTGGAAAAAACTGGGAATTCAACCGCGATGTACACCAAATCTTCGTGGACTTCAAACAAGCTTACGACTCTGTTAGCAGAGAAGCATTGTGAGAGACTATGGTAGAAATGGGAGTACCTGGAAAACTGGTACGATTAGCAAAGGTGAGCACGGAGAACGCTTCCGCACGAATCAGAGTCGGCAGCAACACGTCGGAGGAATTCCTCATTGACACCGGACTTAGACAAGGAGATCCTCTCGCCCCCCTGCTGTTTAACTTCGCACTGGAACATGCAGTAAGGAAAGCTCAGCCACAACTGACAAACGGATTTGCCGCCCAAGGATCAAAAATACTATTAGCCTTTGCGGATGACGTGGACACAATTGCACAATCCACCAGAGATGCAAAAGAAGTTTTCACCCTATTCGAGAACGGAGCCAAGGAAGTTGGTCTTAAGGTCAACGAGGACAAGACCAAGTACATGGTGGTTACCATGGTTATGGCCAGGATTATTGCAGGAAACAGGCCATATTACTCGTTAAGGACCCTACTTAAATCAAAAATACTCTCAAGACCAGCAAAAATAAGAGTATATAAGACAATAATTCGTCCCACAATAACGTATGGAAGCGAAACCTGGACTCTGAATCAGCGGGAAACAACAAAATTACTGGTACTTGAAAGAAAGATACTGCGGACTATCTATGGGCCTTGTAGAGAAGAGACAACAGGAGAATGGAGAAAAGACACAATGATGAACTCCAGACAATATACGGAGATGAAAACATAGTACGCTACATTAAATCAAACAGGATACGATGGGCGGGTCACGTACTAAGATCAAGTGACGAAAAACTTCTAAACTCCACATTCTGGGAAAGGCCCGTTGGAAAAAGGTCAGTTGGTCGCCCAAGAAAGAGATGGAAGGACGCAGTAGCCAGCGATCTACGCAAAATGGGAGTACAGCAATGGGAAATAGCTGCTCAGGACCGACAACAATGGAGGGAAATAGTAAACGCGGCCAAGACTCACATAGAGTTGTAGAGCCAAATGATGATGATGATGATGATATTAAAATAGTTATTTATGTATAAAGTCAGTAAAGTTACTCTTTATGCAACTAGTCTGATATTATGAGCAGAGCGAGTATAGCGAGCGAGGCGAATAACAGACGAGTTCGATAAACAGTCTTTACTGACGTGGTGCATACAAAATTTTATCGTCAACAATTTGATATTGAAAATCAAAAATGAATAACCATTTTCAATTTCGTTGCAAAACGAAAATACAGCCGAACCATATTCCAGTCCAATCAGAGAGTGCTGCAAGCACCTCTACCGGTTTCGAAACTTATTAGTCTCTCATCAGGAGGCACATATGCTGCTCTCCCTGATCCAACCAAAACAAACCCCAGCGTGCAGTCCCGAATTGCAACGAACGAAATGGCATAGATGCCCTAGCGGCAACTGCTAGCAAAAGACTAAGTTTTCACTCTAATGGCATATAACATATCCCACCAGAATGAAAACAATGGGAACCTTCTCTGGTTACACCTCCGAGGCTTCTACAATTTGCAAGCCATACGGATGCTGAGACTAAGGAAGATGAGGGAATTCTACAATTTACAATTCACGTCACATCTGCTCAGCGCGGTAAAGTTCCAACGAGACTGGTTCCCTTCATACTCCACACAGAGTAAATGTAAATCAAAAATGAATAACCATTTTCAATTTCGTTGCAAAACGAAAATACAGCCGAACCATATTCCAGTCCAATCAGAGAGTGCTGCAAGCACCTCTACCGGTTTCGAAACTTATTAGTCTCTCATCAGGAGGCACATATGCTGCTCTCCCTGATCCAACCAAAACAAACCCCAGCGTGCAGTCCCGAATTGCAACGAACGAAATGGCATAGATGCCCTAGCGGCAACTGCTAGCAAAAGACTAAGTTTTCACTCTAATGGCATATAACATATCCCACCAGAATGAAAACAATGGGAACCTTCTCTGGTTACACCTCCGAGGCTTCTACAATTTGCAAGCCATACGGATGCTGAGACTAAGGAAGATGAGGGAATTCTACAATTTACAATTCACGTCACATCTGCTCAGCGCGGTAAAGTTCCAACGAGACTGGTTCCCTTCATACTCCACACAGAGTAAATGTAAATCAAAAATGAATAACCATTTTCAATTTCGTTGCAAAACGAAAATACAGCCGAACCATATTCCAGTCCAATCAGAGAGTGCTGCAAGCACCTCTACCGGTTTCGAAACTTATTAGTCTCTCATCAGGAGGCACATATGCTGCTCTCCCTGATCCAACCAAAACAAACCCCAGCGTGCAGTCCCGAATTGCAACGAACGAAATGGCATAGATGCCCTAGCGGCAACTGCTAGCAAAAGACTAAGTTTTCACTCTAATGGCATATAACATATCCCACCAGAATGAAAACAATGGGAACCTTCTCTGGTTACACCTCCGAGGCTTCTACAATTTGCAAGCCATACGGATGCTGAGACTAAGGAAGATGAGGGAATTCTACAATTTACAATTCACGTCACATCTGCTCAGCGCGGTAAAGTTCCAACGAGACTGGTTCCCTTCATACTCCACACAGAGTAAATGTAAATCAAAAATGAATAACCATTTTCAATTTCGTTGCAAAACGAAAATACAGCCGAACCATATTCCAGTCCAATCAGAGAGTGCTGCAAGCACCTCTACCGGTTTCGAAACTTATTAGTCTCTCATCAGGAGGCACATATGCTGCTCTCCCTGATCCAACCAAAACAAACCCCAGCGTGCAGTCCCGAATTGCAACGAACGAAATGGCATAGATGCCCTAGCGGCAACTGCTAGCAAAAGACTAAGTTTTCACTCTAATGGCATATAACATATCCCACCAGAATGAAAACAATGGGAACCTTCTCTGGTTACACCTCCGAGGCTTCTACAATTTGCAAGCCATACGGATGCTGAGACTAAGGAAGATGAGGGAATTCTACAATTTACAATTCACGTCACATCTGCTCAGCGCGGTAAAGTTCCAACGAGACTGGTTCCCTTCATACTCCACACAGAGTAAATGTAAATCAAAAATGAATAACCATTTTCAATTTCGTTGCAAAACGAAAATACAGCCGAACCATATTCCAGTCCAATCAGAGAGTGCTGCAAGCACCTCTACCGGTTTCGAAACTTATTAGTCTCTCATCAGGAGGCACATATGCTGCTCTCCCTGATCCAACCAAAACAAACCCCAGCGTGCAGTCCCGAATTACAACGAACGAAATGGCATAGATGCCCTAGCGGCAACTGCTAGCAAAAGACTAAGTTTTCACTCTAATGGCATATAACATATCCCACCAGAATGAAAACAATGGGAACCTTCTCTGGTTACACCTCCGAGGCTTCTACAATTTGCAAGCCATACGGATGCTGAGACTAAGGAAGATGAGGGAATTCTACAATTTACAATTCACGTCACATCTGCTCAGCGCGGTAAAGTTCCAACGAGACTGGTTCCCTTCATACTCCACACAGAGTAAATGTAAATCAAAAATGAATAACCATTTTCAATTTCGTTGCAAAACGAAAATACAGCCGAACCATATTCCAGTCCAATCAGAGAGTGCTGCAAGCACCTCTACCGGTTTCGAAACTTATTAGTCTCTCATCAGGAGGCACATATGCTGCTCTCCCTGATCCAACCAAAACAAACCCCAGCGTGCAGTCCCGAATTGCAACGAACGAAATGGCATAGATGCCCTAGCGGCAACTGCTAGCAAAAGACTAAGTTTTCACTCTAATGGCATATAACATATCCCACCAGAATGAAAACAATGGGAACCTTCTCTGGTTACACCTCCGAGGCTTCTACAATTTGCAAGCCATACGGATGCTGAGACTAAGGAAGATGAGGGAATTCTACAATTTACAATTCACGTCACATCTGCTCAGCGCGGTAAAGTTCCAACGAGACTGGTTCCCTTCATACTCCACACAGAGTAAATGTAAATCAAAAATGAATAACCATTTTCAATTTCGTTGCAAAACGAAAATACAGCCGAACCATATTCCAGTCCAATCAGAGAGTGCTGCAAGCACCTCTACCGGTTTCGAAACTTATTAGTCTCTCATCATTCTCTCTGATTGGACTGGAATATGGTTCGGCTGTATTTTCGTTTTGCAACGAAATTGAAAATGGTTATTCATTTTTGATTTACATTTACTCTGTGTGGAGTATGAAGGGAACCAGTCTCGTTGGAACTTTACCGCGCTGAGCAGATGTGACGTGAATTGTAAATTGTAGAATTCCCTCATCTTCCTTAGTCTCAGCATCCGTATGGCTTGCAAATTGTAGAAGCCTCGGAGGTGTAACCAGAGAAGGTTCCCATTGTTTTCATTCTGGTGGGATATGTTATATGCCATTAGAGTGAAAACTTAGTCTTTTGCTAGCAGTTGCCGCTAGGGCATCTATGCCATTTCGTTCGTTGCAATTCGGGACTGCACGCTGGGGTTTGTTTTGGTTGGATCAGGGAGAGCAGCATATGTGCCTCCTGATGAGAGACTAATAAGTTTCGAAACCGGTAGAGGTGCTTGCAGCACTCTCTGATTGGACTGGAATATGGTTCGGCTGTATTTTCGTTTTGCAACGAAATTGAAAATGGTTATTCATTTTTGATTTACATTTACTCTGTGTGGAGTATGAAGGGAACCAGTCTCGTTGGAACTTTACCGCGCTGAGCAGATGTGACGTGAATTGTAAATTGTAGAATTCCCTCATCTTCCTTAGTCTCAGCATCCGTATGGCTTGCAAATTGTAGAAGCCTCGGAGGTGTAACCAGAGAAGGTTCCCATTGTTTTCATTCTGGTGGGATATGTTATATGCCATTAGAGTGAAAACTTAGTCTAATTTGATATTGGTTTTAACACTTACGTACAATTTACAATTTAAAATCTTTTAAATTCTAGACGTCATAATAATTTCATGACAGTGATGACTGATGACATATGACTTTTGCAAGATGACCGCTTTCGATTTTTAATCGATAGTTATCAATATTGAATAAATGCTAAATCGGTAAAGTTTTAATTTATTTTATATGAATATAATTACAAAAATTTTTGACATAAATTTAATTGATAATATCGCCAATTGTGTACAATATTTTTAATAATTAAAATAAATAAATTTTAAGTTCACTCAAATACTCGCCATTCGATTACTGCTGTCGACCACTTATATTCAATCTCGGTTAAGTTGATTAATCGCGGCAGGTAAAGTAAAATTCTTCTTTCAGTACAATAAAGTGTTACTTTACTGCCGGAAATGGCGTGAAATGAGTACAATAATGAATGACTTTAGTGACGGTTGACGATAAAATTTGTTTATTACTTTAACGTTAGTGGTACAGTCGGAAAAATTAAAGAATACCCATGAGCGAACATATAAAACACGCTGTATTTTCCTGTCATCGTGTCACAAAGAAAATTGCCCAGCGCAAGTACATGTAATAATAATTATTACATGTACTTGCGCTGGCCAATTTTTTGTATGACACGGTGACAGGAAAATACAGCGTGTTTTATGTGTTCGTTCATGGGTATTCTTTCATTTTTCCTACTGTATATAATTTGCAAAACCGTTATTTTTACTGAAACGAAAGATTTATAGTACATAAAAGAGATGCTGTCGTCTATATGGTAATAACACGTCTCGTCATACCAAAAACGCCAAGTTTTAAATTAGTAATTTTGAAAATGTTTGTGCAACGTGCGAATTTATCTAAAGTTTATAATGTACCCGCCACACATTACCTTCTATACGTGGCTTATCTAGAGAGTAACGTGTGTTGAGTTTACACCCTCTCGTTCGTTTTCCGGAATTTTGTTCACTATTCGCGCTTCTTCTTATTATGTTGAGTTAATCAATAATTTTGCAGCTTACTTCGGATCTTTGATGGGCTCATTACTAATTCATACACATTCCATTTTACCTCTTCCTTTATGGATTTCTCGAAGATGTTGTTTAAGTAAATCTATTACTCTAATAAAGCACACCGCCAGTGTTCCGAAGTACGTATTTTGATCTCTTTTTAATCAGTTTTAAACAACTTTAAGAAGAGATTCACTAGCATACCTAAAGATTTAACAACTTATTTCACAAGTATTAACATTTAGAAATTACATTATGTAAACGGACCAGAATACAATAGCTCCTAGAAGTCAATATGTACTAACAGAAGAATAGGGATGGGAAAAACCTACCGGTTTAAACCCAAAACCGGCTTTTTTACTTCGCAATAACCGGTTTTACCAGTTGTTTTTTGTCCCGGTTATAACCGGTTTTTTCTTTTTAAAGTAAAAACCGGTTATTAGGTTTTTACGGTGATTAGGTTAGGTTAGGTATTATTTTGGATCCCAATCATAATTATTATTATCAAGTAATTATTCCAAACTAAACCATAATTCAAATTCTATTTTATAAATACAGAAGCAAACTTAAAGTGCAAACTCTCATCAGCCAGAAACAATCAAGTTTTATTATAATATTTCGTTGAAAAGATATTTGTAATCATAATATTTACATAAGAAGTGATCTGGTCGAAGTAGACGCAAGCATCATCTATTTTTCACACTTGACTCTTGACATTGAAAGTGGGTGAATAACTTTTTCTGATTACCAAAATATTGTTCTCTGACTACGAATATTGAATTACCGATTACGAATACGAATCTCCAAGGATTTCCCTACGTTTTCAAAACGATACACCCATACAGGAATTATTAAATGAGTTAAAATATACCTATTATTTACAAATATACAAACGTGTTAAAAGATATAGATGATAATTTTTTTTGATGGTAGTAAAAATAAAAGATAAATTGCATTATCCAATTTATTTTTAAGTAAAATATTTATGTTGATATAATTTTTTTTAAATCCCATTTGAAAGAGTCTGGGAAATTTTTTATAAGTTGAAATGGTTGGGTTAAATTGTATGTTATTGCAATATGTATATATTAATCTTACGCTATATCTTATATTTAATAATAATCAATAAATATATAATAATAATAAAATAATAAATAAATATAATAATTAATAGAATAAAATGGTTTTATTAAAAATTGTGATTTATTTATATTGATATTGATCTTCTTTCGATAGTACTAATTTTGATCACATTTATATCGAGTATCGAGTCGAGTATTGAGTTATCGCAAACTAACGTGCATTGTAAATGTAACATTGTAACCTATTGGATTAAAAAAAAAACAAAAACCGGTTTTTGGAAAAACCGGTATTTTTGGCCGGTTATAACCGCCAGGTTAAACCGTAAGCAAAAAAACCGGTATAACCGAAAACCGGTGTTTTATCAAAAACCGCCATCCCTAGTTAGCAACAAGACTATACCAACATTAGCAGATTAAATGAAAGTCGTAGACATATCGTCTACAAATATATATAGAGAGGTTCAAATTTATGGAATAAATTAATTTTTTTTCGATAACAGACCACTTCGGAGGAAGATACTGAGACAGGTTGACTTTTATTTTCAAATGATTTTTTGAGATATGTGCCATAATAGTAGTCGGAGATATAGAAGCTGATTTTGCTCGTGATAAGTAATATGGACTATCTACACACATGTCCAAAAGTTTGGAATACGTACAAATAATATATCTACGCCTATGGTGGTTTCAAAGCTGTTGTTGATATTCATTCTAGAGCGTTTTTAAATGAAAATGATAAAAAATTTGCATCTTTTTTGTATCATTTTGGTCACATTCAACTGATTAGCGTATTTACACATTATTTCACTCTTTGTTTAAATTTGAATTGAGCCGTTTAAAAATACCTAGAAACGTGATATCTGATTTTGACAGATCTAGAGTGATTGCTTTGTTGCTACAGGGCTTTAGTCACAGTGATATCGCCAATATTGTTGATGTTGCTCAGAGTGCTGTATCGAAAATAAAATAAAAAAAATCCCAGATATAATAAGTGACGTCAAGGATCGTCCCAGAAGTGGTAGAAGTCGATGTACAATAGCAGCAAAAGACCGGCAGATAATACTGATAAATCGTAGAAATCGTCTGGAGCCTACAAGTGGTATATCCAGAGAAATTTCTAGGCTTCAAGGACAAAAGATTTGACGGCAATCAATAACACACAGACTAAATGCGGTAAATTTGTATCGTAGAAGACCGCTGCATGTTCCTAAACTAACCTACCAACCCAAAATAGTAAGGTTGCAATGGGCTAGAGAAATGGTGCATCATGGTCCTAACTGGAATAACGTGACATTCTCTGATGAGCCAAAAATTGGCTTGGTATCTGATTCGCGAAGAACACTGGTTTTCAGGGACCCAGGACGACAAGCCCGACTAGAAACAGCCCAACCTCGTGTTCCACTTGAAGGTGGCAGTATTATGGTTTGGGGTGGTAATATGAGTGGTACACGCACGCCACTGCTGGTTCTGGAGAGAAGAGTCACTGGTGCTTTCTGCATCGAGGAAGTTTTAAATTCTGTCCTACGTCTATTCCGAGGGGCAGTAGGTGATGAATTTGTGTTTATGCATGACAACACACCTTATCTGCAGTGCAAAATTTTCTGGAAGAAGAAGGAATATCTACATTATAGTGGCTCTCGAATTTTCCCGACATGCTTGGCACATTCTCAAAACATGCATAAAGAAGCGAAACAATCCCCCTATTACACTTCGAGAACTAACAGATGCTGCTCGTGAAGAATGGGAGAGAATTCCGCAAGCCCAGCTCGACCAGTTAATCGGCAGCATGCCAAATCGCCTACATAGTTCAGAGAAATAAGGAAAAAAAATATCCTGTTGGTGACACAACCCCCTCCAGGAGGAAACAAAATTTTTTGAGTAGTATGGATGGACATCTATAATAACAACCTTTATGTTTCCTGCAGCCGATTTTGATGATATACATAGTTATAAACAAATAAAGATAAAAAAACGGTAAATTTTCGCTTTTTTTGTCTATTAGCAAAAAGTTAAGCATTTTAAACAAATTTGAGAGTAAGAAACTTATAAATCGTATAAAAAACTTCAACATGGCGTTCGCGGAAATGTCTATCCTTATTGGTTGCTTAGAAACTTTCAAAGTAAATTTTGAGTTTTTATAAATATTCATAACTTACGTAAAAATTAATTTAGAACCTTCTTATTACACAGAATGCTGAATCTTCTGGTGCTTAAATTATACCCTGAATTTCAAAGTAATTGGTCAAATAGATTAAAAGCTATTTAATTTGTTTTTTCCAAATTAATTTTTTTTGCAACATTATAACTCAGAAAATGATGAAGTTACAGTAATACTTTGGATAGTTTATGAAAGAAGAAGATTTACACTATTAATTTAATTAAAAAAAATGACAAAAAATGATTCTACGTATTGGAAAATTATTTTGCAAGAACATGTCAATTAAAAAAAGGGGGTGCTAACTTCGTCCCTAATTGTCCTAGGACAATTGTTTTTCTTTCCAAATGTGTATAAAAATTGAGTCTTTCTAAATACGAAAAAATAATTTTTCTACGGGTAACGGTTAGAAAGTTATTCTAATTGTTTTTAAGTAAGAAAAAAGTCGACATGTTTTTGCACGACATGTTTTTGCAAAATAATTTTACACTGTTTAAAATTACTTTTTGTCATTTTTATTTAATTAAGCATAAAGCATAAAGCTTCTTTTTTCATAAACTGTCCCAATTATTACTGTAACCTCATAATTTTGGTATAAGTTTGGTATAAACATTTTAAATAACTTTTAAACTATTTGACCAATTGCTTTGAAATTTAAAATATAATTTAAGTGTCAGCTTTCCGTGTAATAAGAAGGTTCTAACTTAATTTTTACATAAGTTATGAACATTTGAAAAATCTCAAAATTTCTAATTTATTTTGCAATTTTCTAAGCAACCAATAAGGATAGACATATTCAGCCAACGCCATATTGAAGTTTTTTATATGATTTATGAGTTTTTTATTGTCTTTGTTTAGAATGCTTCACTTTTTAGTAATAGACGAATAAATCGAAAATTTACCGTTTTTAATCTTCATTTGTTTATAACTATGTATATTATCAAAATCGGCTGCAGGAAACATATAGGTTATTATTATTATAGATGTTCATACTACTCAAAAAATTTGGTTTCGGCCTGAAGGGGATGTGTCACGAGAACAATCTTATTTCGCTGGACTAACAGGCATGCCATGTACAGGCCAATGGAGAAAATACTAATTATTAGTTTTATTAAAAATTCTTTTAATCTATACTAATTTATTTCTAAATGTAAGTTGTATACCTTCTAAGTTTTTCACTACAAGAGATTAAATCATTTTTTTGCATATCGTTTATCTGGTTTTGAGATTTA